>NC_141534.1:262585000-262885000 GCF_021556685.1 Rattus norvegicus | reverse complement strand
AAGATTAGACCACAGAAGAGTAAATACAACTTCCAAATTTCATAAATCTCTAGCTAGTGTTTTATTCCCCTATATTTGGTAATATTTTCTGAGTGGAATTGAATAATGCAGCAAACTGCTGAAATCCAAGCCAAGTGGAGAGAGCACTTCACTGCCCAGCGTTAATGTTGACCACACTGGAAAATACAGACATGTATATGGAACATGCAGTACCCCCATCCTGTGACTGTATGTATGCACTTTCTCCACTAAGCCACGCCCCGAGCTAAATCATTTTTCATGGTCTAAAACCATGCTAGCATCTGAGGCAAAGTCAGACATCGAACATGATGGATACATACTTTATTTGAATACTTGTTCATGCTCTTTGACTCCACAATGTCTTCTGTGGTTTGATAACTTTGCTCCCTGAAGAGCTGAAGAATCTAAGATAAGAATCTCAAAAGGTCCCTACAACTTAAGCTTCTTTCTATAAACTTCTTTCAGCTATTAAAAACTAGTATCTTAGTGAGTTTGTATCGGCCAATGCTGTCCCCCATGGAATCCATCTGTAGCATGAAATGCATCACCTGCTCACACAGAAGCTCGGCCAAGTGTCTTAACTGTATCTGCGTGCTCTCAACTGGAACTGTCTGTGACCATGGCTGTTTTTCTCGGTGATTCTTGGTGGATTAGAACTTCTGCATGAGTTGTGAGACTATTAAAGGCATGGAGGCTGGCAGGTACTGTGCTTAGCTGAGATTATGTTGATGCTTCTCCGCTGTGAAAGACCTCTTCCCAGTGAGCATGAGCTTTGCAAATCCTTATTTTGATAGCATTTGTGGAAGTGTTTGGGCTCTAAGTCACTTCCAGTCTTTGGACTACTTTATTCAGCCACATTCTTCTTCTGAACAATAGGGCTTAGAAATCTGTTTGGTAATAGGGAGAAGGCCTTGGTTTGTTTTATTGTCAAATTCCAATTGCTCTGTGAGTGATTGTAAAATACAGAGCTGGTGTCTGTGCTGTGTTTTTGTGGCATAATACAAAATGCTTATTGTTGACGCCTCTTGAGAACAGCATTGCATAGCTGTAAAAGAGGATTCTGTTTACATTTCCACAGTGTTCAGCCAAGTAGGATCTTCAAAGACTTATCTTAATTGTGCGACATACTTTTGGGTGCCACAGAACTTCTGTGTTTCCCGAGCTGGGAAATGGAGAAAATGCACTTGGGATCTTGTTTTTCTTGTCCTATTTCTCTTCAAAAGAGCCCTTAGCATTTCTTTTCCTCTCCCACATTTCCCTATAGTCATGGTGTGTGTCCCTTATTGTAACCTCTAATGAGGATGGTGTTTAATAAGAAATGAATTATTTAAGAGCTTTAAAAGAAGCACTGTATAAGTTGTCCAAAAAAGACAAGTTGCCAGATAGACTTCAACCAGGTTTCTAGTGCTTTATAAACAAATTTCACTATTGTTTGTGGAGTGATCATTTAAGTTCCCATGACCTCACTTTTATTATGAGACATCTGCGTCCAGTCACCTCATTCACTGTATGCTGATTCTTCAGTGTGTTGTTCCCTTGGGGTTGCCCAAAGTGTATTTGGACTTTGGTCTTAAATTTTGGTGATAGTTTTAAGAGTTCCTGGAGCCTAAGAACAGAAAGAATATTAAACTAGAATCTCAGTCTCTCTCTCTCTTTCTCTCTCTCTCTCTGTGCTTGTGTGTGCGTGTGCGTGTGTGTGTGTGCGTGTGTGTATGTGTGCATGTGTGTGTGTGTGTGTGTGTGTGTGTGTTTGTGTGTGCTCTTTGCCTCTTTCTATCTCTGTGTACCACCCCACATCCTACCCTTATCTCTTCAGTTTAAATAGACTTGGGCATTTACCTCTTAAACCTTAGAATTTTTGTGGACTTGGATCTCTTCAATAAAGCAAACCCTTTGAGGGCCTCATATCATCCAAACTGGCACTGTGATGCAATGTAAATTCCAGAGGCTGAGCTTCTAAACTTTTTATTCCTTGGCATTCACAGGTGGTAGATAGCTGATCTTCAATAAGCATGGAGTCAAGAGTCTCATAAACTATTGAGTCCAGAATTCTTCAGAAAGTAGCATAGATTTTTGGAAACTTTATTTCTACTTAGAGAATCCAAGTTTTTGAAAATCAAAGTGTTGCTATTTTTGTAGCATTTACTTTCTATCACTGGAGCAGGAAGGGATTTAATAAAAACACCAAACTGTACCTTGCCGTGGTTATATTGCAATAATAATATTTACATTCAAAAATTCCAAATCCTTTTGCATCAAAATAGTTCAGTACCTTCTTTATCTATCTTTCACCCCTTGTGCGTCCCCTTCTCCCTTCTCGTATCTTTCCGTGTATATACTTACATCTACCTACTAATACTTTGGCCATCATACACGGTGTGCCTTAAATGAAGGTTTGTCTTTAGACTGACAAACAGTATTGCATTTTTTCTTTTTAAAATAATTTCCCCCTACTCTGGCCACTAAGTATATTTTAGAAAAGATTTCTTATAGCTTTAACTGTCTTCAATTTAAAAGTTTCTCTTACTCTGAGTATAAGAAAATTTACCATAATCCTGGATGGCTACTCAACATCTTTCCTATTATCCCTGCGAAGCCAAGCCAAGACACCACACACATGGATCCTCAAGTCAAGCCAACGAGGTCTCGCTATCCAGAATCTAGATCTGATGACACAAGAGCTCAGTATTCCACTGCAAGGTTTTATGTGGGGATATTTATCTACAATCTGAATTTGTCCACTCTCTTATAAAAGTGTGTAGATGCTTTATAAGAATAAAAGTTTGCATTTAGAATATCTCTGACTTATGTGAAAGGCTGAGGGGGGGAAGCACTGTATGCAGGCATGCGCCATGCCGTGGATTACTTGGATGGACCTAGTCCACAAATTCTTAAGAGGCTTTAGTACCCTGATGACAAGAGGGAGAGCACAGTACATCTGGCTTTCCTATACATGAGCTGGTTGAATCTTTGTATTAAAGGGTACGGATTTAAAATACCCTCATCAAAACTGAATTTAAAATACCAGTCAAGGAGAAATTTAGCGTTTGAAAGTAGAATAAAATCACTTGAAAATATTGTTGAACAAAGAAACACTGAAGGAAACTCGACGTCTCACGTGAAATCTGTGCTGCAAGATCGACAACCTTCCAAGATTGTACATCGGAGGAAATTGTTCGGATTTACTGTCCTGCTGGCATAGTCTCCCCTTCCTCGTTCCTCTTCGTGATGGAGGCAATCGGGACGGTGAAATCTACCTTCAGTCAGCTCACACCCATAGGGCTTTCTTTGGCTGTTGTGTCTTCTTTGGTGATGCTCAACGTTCCAGAAGTTCATGCCATTGATTGCTGCGAAGCCCACTTCACATCTGGATGCACTACTCCTGCATTTTGCCCTTCAAGATTCTTCTTTGAAAAGAGACAACAAACTGCTCTCCATCGTAAAACAAAAGAAACCAAAACACCCACCTCTCTTTACCTTAGGATGGTGCTTTCTCTATAAATAAAATGTTAATTAAAGAGAGAAGCTGACAGAAGAGTTTAACACGTTTAAAGAAGACTTTGTTTTACAGATTTCCTCATTGAGGTGATTCCTTTTCCATGGCAGAGGGCCCTGTTCTGGTAGCTGAGACATCAGGCTTTGAGGACAGGCTCTGGGAGTTTCTGGAGTGCAGGTGATACTATTATTAAAGCACAAAGCAACTCGAAAATTAAAATGAAGGCAAGCAATAAGGTTCCACAATTAATTGGGTGATTTAGAAATGGCATCCTACCTCTAATATGACAAGAAAGCAAGTGCTCTTGTGGCGTGCATTTCATCAGTTTTAAAGGGGTTTTCTTTCCTTGCAGATGCACAATTAGAGTGTTTTGCATGTGATCTTTTGTGAGTGGCGATGCAACCTGGGGAATTTTCTACCTTTTTCCTCTTGGTGTGTGTAGCTCCTGGCAATGTTTTATTTTGTGATTTTTGTTTTCTTTTTCATTGTGGCATGTTGTCTCTTGTTAGCAACTGTGGTGCAGCTAGCCACAGTCTGAGGATTTATTGGGTAGATCTTGCTTTTTTATGCTTGATGGTACTGATATGATTCTCTGATTTAAAACTTTGGGCTTGTCATGTGTCTGCTTTTTTCCCTGTTCCTTTGGTCCCTTGTATATCTGTATGTCTGTCCATAAACAAACTATGTGATGGCCATGAACAGGTGCTAGGTGAGCTATGGTTATCTCCATACATAAAAGGAGAAAAAGAAGCTCTGTAAACTTAGCTTAAAAGTGTTTGATTATTGTTCTCCAGATGGAAATCTCATGGGTTAATATCACAGAGCTTTAATGCATTGATTGGTTTATTCACTTTGTACATAATATATCTATATCTATATCTATATCTATATATGTGTGTATGTGTTCATATGTATGTATATATAGTGTGTGTACATGCATATGTGTGTGAAATACATATGTAATTATGTCTATGCTCACATCATTTATAAAATATAATCGTGTCAACTTCCAATGACAGTTCCACTGGAAAAAATTCACAAAAAATTGTTCCCGAGTAAATCTTTACTTTCTGCCTGTGACTTGGTGATATGTAATACTTTTTTCAGAAAAAAAGTCCAGATATTTCTTTTAATTCACCATAACCTACTACATTCGAGAGTTAAGATAGGGTTGGATTCTTGTGGGAGAGATAAAGAAATAATATCTGGATGCTTAGCTGTGTGGCTTTTACAGTTAGACTTGGACTTGCAGGGTAGCTGAGAGGCCAGCTTTGTATTAAAGTTGATTGACTGTCTAAACCTCCATTGATTTATTGATAAAATGCAATATCATGGTTAACTCAATACAGTTGTTTGGCTACTGATACAGTAAAAACAATACAGTTAATACATCAAGAATGGCTAGCTATAATCATGGAAATAAAATGTCATAAGAGGCTTCAAAAGAGACCTTCCTTTGAGAGGACCAAAGGAACTTTCTAAATTTTCTGTATGAATTTATTTGAAAGGCAACGTTTAAAATCTTTGAGATTAGTCAGCATCTTCAGGTTAAAACTGAGTTAGGAGATTCGGAGCTATGACTCCTGCTTTGATAACAGTCTTAGGCACAGATAAGGACTGGAATTTGGTACTCTTTGCTTTTCTAAATATCACAGCAGTGAAGCGGTTTCAGCTCCTTCATGCAAATGCTGCTGAAGGAAGTGCACATCCCTCTCCATGTTTTCATTGCAGAATCTCTGAAGGCCTTTCACGTGCAAAGTGTCGTATAAAATGATGCACTGTTAAATAAGCAATACTCAAACCTACGCTCTTATCAATAAGTGCGTTGTTAATAGACCACACAGGAGGTTGGGTAAGGAAGTTGCTCAGAGAATACACAGTCTTTTGATCTGAGGAAGTGAGAGGGCTTTAAATCATAGGCATTGATTGGCAGTCAAAAATCCCTTCAGGCTAATTCTTCAGTGGTTTGGGGTCATGAGGCATAATCTCATTTTACTAGCTTCCTAAAGTTAGAAGAAGGTATTTCAGGGAGAGATTTAGTGCAGGGGAACCTCATAGGAAGCTCTTGCTTGGCAGTACTAAGGCTCCACACTGAACAACATTATGTTTTAATGTGAGCTACTCAGGCAAAGCACTAGGGGTTTTGTCATTCATAGGAAGACTTTGAGGGAGCTCATAAAATACATTAGAAACACATTGTTCAAAATGGTTCTAAAAATGGAAAGTAACTCAAATGTTTATTGCAGACATTTTATTGCCAGGAAACATGGTCTTTACGACCAGAGGGGCAGTAATATATTCACTCAGGTCTATGAGGAATTCCAGACTGGTAAGAATTATTTGGATTGCATGAGCGTAATTAGCTTAGAATTTGAGAGCTAAATCTCTTTTTGTTTTTTTATTATACATTTTATTAATCTTTTAGTTGTGGGCGACTCATGAGGAAAGTTGTAAGCTTGCCAAGGGCAAGAGCTGGCCAAGATGCCTTTATTGTTTTTGGGTAAATCCAGCTTCCTAGATGCTCTAAGGGCTGCTGTCGGTGGTATATGTGTGTATCTATTCTGATTTTCATGGAGCTGTCTTTCACCAGAGGTCTTAGATGGTCAGATAGAAAGGAATTTTTAGGATGGCCTTTCAAACTACGTCTAAAGAATCTCATCCTTCAAATTCTTCATTATTCATTTTCTAGAATTGCAGAAAATATATTTAGCAGGCTAGTTCACAGGTATGCATGTCTAACCAGATTTTTTCCGTTCTGGCTTGCCATACTCTGGCAAGATGGAACAAATACTATCTGTCAGCAGTGATTACTGGAGTAAGAAGTGATCATTCACTTTCTGCTGTTTATTTTTCAAGAATAAGAACTCAAGTTTTGAGGAAGAAGCAAATGTTAGCTCTGCAAGTTATGATCGATGTGGCTGGATAGATTGTCTTCTTAATTGTCCTTTGAAAAAAATCCCAAATTCTTCCAATAAAAAGTAGCATCCTGTTTTGCTCCTTGCAGGTTATTTCATACTGTGATCTCCTCAGAAAAAGTGGCAGCTACAGTGAAGGATTTTGTTTGACACCGATGAAGAGATAATCCTAAATCATTTACGATAATATTTGCTTTCATGTAACACATAGGAAAGATGTTTCAAAACTCAAATTGGATATCGATTATTCTAATTTCCCTTTCCTCCATTCATATTTTATATTGTTTACAAGTTATCAAGGAACATCAGTTCTACTGAGCAGATCCAACGACAAGTTTCTCAGACCTCTGTGTCAAAGCAGAAGGTTTCTCATATTTCTCTAATTTCTGCCCTCATGCCCTTCTTTCTGATTTACTTAAGTTCCTTGAAGAATATTTGTTTTTCTATAATTAATATATTTAACATAAATCTTATTTTTCCTATCAGAGGGTATGTAAAATAGAGTGTTATTTTCTGACATCAGAAAAGCAAACCAGTGAAGGGGGAAAACTCTGAACCCAGAGAGATCCGGTGTGCAGAGATGGCCATGAGTGCCACACAGCCTTGTCCCAGGTCTGCACTCCCTTTTATTGACTTTTAAAATTACACTTATTCATTTGTGTGTGTGTGTGTGTGGTCAAGCCTGTGGCATTGTGTGCCAGAGGAGATCAGATGGAAGTCAGTTTTTCCACAGTGGGAGGATTGGGATCAAACTCAGGCCATCATGTTTAGTGGCTTGTACAACTATCTGTTGACCTATCTCTTTACGCCTTGTTCAGTTCTTTTATCTGTAAAGTGTTTATAGGAGTGGTACATAGATAAGAGATGGATTGAGATTCATTCTGTGCAATACTTAATATGGTGCTTATAGTGAACACATGCTGAATAGACATTAGCAGATGGCATTACTAACTGTATGAAGAACGTATAAAATAAACGTTCAGGTAGATTGTAAGTTTGACAATTGATGGTAGGTAGATAGTAGCAGTTTCTAACAGTCGTAGGAATTAACAGCATTTCTTAAGCACTTTGAGACTGAGTTTACAGTACATGCTATAAGTAGGAGTAAATACGCCACCCAATTGAACTAATACATACATATATATACATATATATATATACATATATATAGTGAATGGTGCTTATTATTGAGAATCCGACTACTCAAATCCTTGTTATAAAAACTATAAAAATAGGGTTGGGGATTTAGCTCAGTGGTAGAGCGCTTGCCTAGGAAGCGCAAGGCCCAGGGTTTGGTCCCCAGCTCCGAAAAAAAGAACCAAAAAAGAAAATTATAAAAATAATCAAATAGTGTAGATCTCAGAGATACTGTCAAAGAAAAATATAACAAAGACTGGAAGCAAAACTAGAAGTACACAGGAACCTGTAGGTTAGAGGAGACAGTGGAGGAAGAAACTTATTGAGATGGGACAAGACAAAAACAGAGCAAATCTCTGAATCTCTGGAAGTTGCCAATTCAAGCTTCCAGTCAGCTGAATAAAGACGCTGCTCTCATGATGAACTGATTTCATTCCTTCCCTCTTCCTAGGCACCTACAGAGCCCTGAGAAGTGACTTCAGGGATATAACTGGATTAATGCCACCAACAGAACAGTCAGTAAATAAAAACAGTGCCTAGAAAGGGCTTGAGGGCTTTACCTCATTGCAATGGTCATCTCCTGAGAGACAGAAGGGTCTTCCAGCAACACTGGCTTGTGCTGCAGTTCCACGCCCACAAGCCAGTGATCCTGGTAGCCCAGGAGTTTGAATCTAGCCTGGACAATAGAGAGACTGTCTCTGAAAAGAGCTTGCATCACATATTGTCCTCCTAAAATCTCCATCTCTAGCCTCTGAGGACTGGAGAGTAAGTTGTATATAGACTTAATCGTGTGAGTAAGCAAATAGCTTACCCTATGGATGATTCATTACTTTAATGTTGGCTACACGAGTGAGGTAAAGTTTGTTCAGACATAATGTGTCAGTTAGGCTAGCTCTGTGATCCTCGGTATAAAGTGTTTATTGTTTAGATCACTGGGAGGAAAATTGGAATGGGCTATAAATAATTGTTAACAAAATTTTAAAGTCTTCCTTAGTCAGGTAGGTTTGGAATATTGTGGCTTATGAAATATTAAGTCGATTTCTTGACTACAGGTCCTCCAAGAATTTAATATGCTGGTGTGCTCTGTGCATCAGGAAGAAGGTCATATTGCTAGCTTTTTTACAATGCCATAAATATTTAGGGCATGTCTCATAGCCTTGAAGTTCTACCAAACATGGTGCTGAAAACCTAAGAACAGGCAGATACTTTCATTTCCCCTTGTTTCAGGTAGATTTCAGAAGAACACGGTCTAAGTCAGTTTATCGTCTTCTCCAGTTCATGTTTGAATTTCAGGAGCTCTGGAGAATGTAGCTAATTAGGGGCAGCTATCCCTCTCAGCCTCCATCTCTCTTCCTGGCGCTGCTGCCCTTTGAAAGTAATAAACCTTGGGGAGAATTCTCTTCCTTTCTGTTCAAAGGGGCATTGAAGGAAAGATCCTTCATGTGGCGTGTGAAAATAAAAACCATAAGAAATCTTGGCCATAAAATAAAACAACAGAGCTATTGAAAATGGAAGAATTCAATTCAGTTGTGCCTTTAAAAAAAAAAGAAAAGAAACATAGCTACCATATGATCTGTGTGGAAAGAAGTAAGAATGACTCAAGAATAAATTTCCCTAAGTCATCCACTTAGTGAGAGGAAAGAAAAAAACATGGCTCTTCCATTAAAACAATAACCACTGAAGGCACAGGGAAGTGAGAGTCGTTAGAGCCTTTGTTAATCTGAGCACAGGGGCTCATAATGTTAGCGAGGGATGAACCAGGAAATTTATCACACTGGTAGAGTGTCTGTGTATTGTGAGTCTGAGGATTCTTGACAGCCTAATATCCTATGAAGGTATTAATGTCTGCTGTCTCTGGACATACTGGCCTGCCATGCCTGATCTCATCTGCTTCTGGAGGCTGAGCAGGATGCCATTGATGGTTAGTGGGAGGGTCCATACAGCCCTACTTTTATAGGGTAGCATTTATTGAAGACTTCTTGTCATCTTCTTTATGAAGATAATTTAATCTAAGAAAGTATTAGTGTCCAGAAATTGAGGTCCAGAGAGGTTGAGACACTTATTCATTTGCTGACACCCAAGGCTTAAAGCCAAACTTGCCACAGTTGTGTGTTGTCATCTGCACCAACCTGCTTTCTGCTGTCTGCTTCATAATGGCTTTGTAATTTGAAATTAATCTCAGAACCCAGGTTTCAGGATTGTGGTACCAGTGCTCCCATATTTATGTTTTAATGTAAGAAATTTAATGTATTCTAATTTCTTATAGAGGGAATTGCCCAGGTTACAGAATTCCCAGTGCTTTTATCCTGAGTATTTCCCATGTCTATGTACTTAGGAGATGAGCCAGTGGGATTGGTTTGCAAAAAGTTAGGAAGTTTCTTTTGCTATGAGATGCTTTTAACCTCCGCAGAGAACACTCAGTGGAGATGAAGAACCATTATACACAAAGGCTGTCAGACAGGCATCTTCCTCCAAGGTGGAGCAACAGTATCACAAACAGTAACATCAATTTCTTAAAAATAATATAAACATTTGAAGAGAAAGTGGGGGTAACCTTTGAACTCATTGGCTCAGGAAAACATTTCTGAATAGAACCCTGTTAGAACAGGTACTAAGATTAACAACTAATAAATGGGACTTCATGAAACTGAGAAGCTTCATCATGACAAATGACACTGAATTCAAAGTGGTAGCCTATAGAATGGGGAAAATTTACCAACTACATATCCAAGAGATGACTAATTTCCAAAATATATAAAGAACTCAAAAGAAAAAAAAAACTAGCCATCAAGAAAACTAGTTACCCAGTTTAAAAATGAGATACACATCTCACCAGAGAATTTGCAAAAGAAGAAATTCAAACGGCTGAGAGATACTTAAAGAAATGTTCGACATCCTTAGTCATCAGGGAAATGCAAATCAAAACTACTTTGAGATTCCACCTTATACCCTTCAGAATGGCTAAGATCGATAACGAGTGGCAGCTCAAGCTGGGGAGGATGTGGAGCAAGAAGTGCACTCATCTATTGCTCTTGGGAGTGCAAACGTGTACAGCCACTGTACAGTTCCTCAGGAAGATGGGCATCAATCTACCTCAACATGCAGCTATACACTGCACATATGTCCAAAACATGCTTGATCCTACCAGAGAGACCCTTGCTTAGCCATGCGCATTATTGCTCAATTTATAATACCCGGACATTTGAAACCACCCAGATATCCTTCGACAGATGAATGGATAAAGAAAACGTGTTACGCTTACACTATAAAATATTGCTCAGCTATTAAACAATGAAATCATTAAATTTTCAGATAAATGTATAGAATTGGAAAAGATCATACTGAGTGAGGAAAAATATGACTTGTATTCATTTTTATGTAGATATTAACTCTGAAGTAAATGATAACCACCCTGAACCAGTAGAACCACAGAGGGTAGATATATAATTAGAGACCTGAGGGGACTGACAGACCTCATTAGGAACAGCAAATAGGATAGCTATGGATAGTCGGATGGATGGATGGATGGATGGATGGATGGATGGATGGATGGGTGGATGAAAGGATGAATGGATGGATGGATGGATGGATGGATGGATGGATGGATGGATGGATGGATGGGAGGGGGGTTCGAATGAGAGGATCAAATGAAGAGCAGGAGTAAAGGGAAGAGACAAACTAAAATTACGGACTATTGAAGGGATGATATGGAAACCTAAAGTGGTAGGAGCATCCTAATACATAAGCATATATGAAGGATATATAAATGAGACCAACAAATGACAAGGGAGACAGAGCTCCAACTGGCCATCTCTTGTCACCAAATGAAGCTTCCACTTCTGGGAATTGGTTGCATATGATTGAGTTGTTGGCCAATAGGGTCTCATGCAAATGCCCAAACAATCCAGGTTATAGACAATATCCAAACCAAGACTGCAGTTTGTTCTCCACAAACTAACAGCAAGGCCCTATTGCTGAAGTCATCCCCTACATAACTGATTGAAAACAAAACCTGAAGTTGGTGTCTACCTAGAGTGCATCCCCATTCTAGTGTTAGGTACAGGAAGGTAGTCTGCAGCTTACCAGTGCGAAGTGCAAGCATCAATCCAGTCACCAAACTTTTGACCTAGAATGGTATGTATCTTGTGAGATACATATCTTGATTTGACTTAGCCCCTACCTCACAAATGGAACCTGAGACTAAATAGTCTAGCAACCCAGGGTAGGACCAAATAATGCCATTCAACTAAAGGAACATAGGAATAATGTGACCCTAATGACAGTCTTCTATCTCATAGATCAGTGTCTCTTTCAGCCACCATCAGAGAAGCTTCCTCCTGTAGCGGATGCGAACAGATACAGAGACCCACAACCAGATAATGTGCAGTGACAGACTTTGTTACTCAGCCTGAAATGGGATGTCTCCATCAAATTCCTCCCTTCAGGGCACATGGAACCTTGGGGAAGGGGGGAAAGGGGATAAAGGACACCAAGGAAACAAGACCCTCTATCTCAGAAAGATTGACAGGCCTATGAACTCAGTGGCTGAGGCAATACGGACAGGAGCTTCCAGGTCTGCACCGCTTTGGTTCCTAGAGCTGAAAGGAGAACTGAACGTATGGCCCCATCCCTGGTCCAAAAATATGTCCAACTGGTAATCACTTGCAAATGAAAATTTAGTTTTTGCCAAGGGAATTTCAATGGGGACACAGACTACACTTAAGTATACACTGCATACCCAGCAGTAGATGCCCACCAGAGAAAGGAAGCAAGTGCATCTTGAGAGGTTTCTGTTAGGCTTTCTGTTTGTTTTGATTTGTTTTGTTTTTGTTTAATTGTTTTAAATAAGTCTTTTAAAACTATATTTTAGTATGTATGTATGTATGTGCATGCGTGTGTATGTTTTATTAATTCTTTTTCTCTCTTTTTACCCTCCATGTCCCTTGTCTATATATTAATAGCTTCCAGTTTCAAAATTTTATGAGAATCCCAAGTGTTTGAACTCAATTGTTTGTAACTACATCTGTTTCTTTTGGCTTTTCTTGGGCTCTTTGTTTTCTATTTGTTTTGTTCTAGCCTGATGTTTTAGGTTTTATTCTGCATTATTTTATCTTATTGTTCCTTAGAAGCTTGTTTGTTTTCTGATACGACGCAGGAAAGGGTCAATCTGGGTGGGAGGGAAGGTAGGCAGGAAGTGAGAGTGAGGAGAAACTGTAGTCAAGATGTGTGTGTGCGTGTGTGTGTGTGTGTGTGTGGTTGTTATATATCAATAATAAATATATATGATCTAAAACTATTTTCAATAAAATGTGGAAAGTTAAAAAAAAGATACATGTTGATTACTAAATGCACCAAAGATCTTAATGGATACCTCACCACATATATTACAGAGAGGGCAAGTAAGCACATGACAAGAAACTTCATAGGTCCTTAACCAATTAAAAGGGCATATATATAAGCACACATCTGAATAGTTAGAACCTGTTACCAGATAGCCTAAATTCTACCAAAAGTATGAAGCAATAGGAGATAACAACACTCATAAGAATGCAGCCCAGTATAGCTAAACTCTCACATTCCATAATTCAGAAGTTATTCTCCATGGAATAAAGAGTTGAAATTTATATGTGCACCAAAACCTGTACATGGATGTTTATAGATCAGCTTTAAATTTGGCAATAATTGGAAGCACTCAAGCAATTGTCTGTTAAGGTAGTGGACAAAGAGACATCCATGGAGGCATTGGAGAACTAGGCAGTACTCAAGCAAAGACATAAAGGAAATTCAAAGGCATGGTTTTGAAGAAAATATCTGGAAAGGCTGCAGCGTTTCATGGTAAGTACATACAATACTCTGGGAAGAGCAAAATCACAGAGCCATCTCGAATGAGCAGCCAGAGTTTGAGAGAGATGACTGTATGAATAGGTATAAAAAGAATTCTTAGGATAGTGAAACCATCCTGTAGAATACTATACCGATGGAAACTTGACATTAGAAACTTTTCCCCAAGTATAGAATGTACAGAAGCAAGAGTGAACATTAGTGTTGGCTATGTATTTGGAATAATAACAATGTGTCAAGGTAAGTTTGTTCATTATAGCAAGGTTATAATTACAATGGGGGGATTGATAGTGAGGGAAGCTGTGTGTGAGACAGTCATGGGGTTATTGAATTATCTAGTCCTCAATTTTACAGTTAGCCTTAGATGACTTTAGAAGCTAAAGGATGTTTATGTGAGGTATTTCAGCCCACAGCCTTAATTTTAGTGTCTCTGTTCTTCTATTGTAGATGATATCTCTTCAAACTCAAATAAATTAGAATGCATGTGACCACTTGGGATGTGGCATTTCTTATTGTAGAGGAAGTATGAGCTAAGGAAGTCCAAAGGATTGGGAACCGATTGCCTAAATTTAAAACCTTAGTACCTTGTGACTTAAACAGATTAGTTTAAATTCTGTGTGTCCCATTTTTCTTTTCTAAAGAACATCTGTCCCTTGGATTGTTTTATTTAATGATTTATTTCATATTATGAGTGGTCATTGGTAGTATTTAAACATGTAGTTGACATTATTGAATTCATATCTTTACTCCTAGGTGAACTGGAGGGTCTGTGAAGACAGGTATTCTATTTGATCTCTCTGTAGTAAACTATAGGTAACCCAGTAAATGTATTTTGTTAATAGAACGCATTGAACAGATGTCTAGTCAGATTTTTCTCAGAGAGTTTTCCTGTATTTTTCTAATTTTCTTAAAGTAATGTAAAAGCCGTGTGACTACTTCTTAGAAAATTGCTTGCATGTCTCTTTACCCTTTTATTAATGGCCTTTGCACCTTGGCTGATTCTATCTCTTCAAAGTTTTTCCTCAGTAAGGGTGGTGTCCTTGGGGAAGAATTATATGAGAATATCCATGTTATAAGCAACTGAAGCAGAGTCTCACTGTAATTAAGTGTAATTAAAGCTGTGTAGTAAGTGGGATTGTGTTGTGAGTGTGGGGGAGTCTGGCAGGTAAAAACCTGGCAGTGTGTCTGAATACTATCCTAGCCCAGAGACCTCCAATGAGCCCAGTGTTAGGGGGCAGAGGGCTTTTATTTTGTTGTAATTCTGCCTTTAAGATGAGGTCTAGTGTCTCTCATTGGTTAAATGCCATATAGAAACAAGGCTTGAGGTATTGTCTAAATGTAAGTGCAGAGAAATTATTCAATTACCTCAGTCTTGGTGTCTTAATCATTTCTTTTAAAAAAAAGTTTCATTTTTATAACAAAGTAGTCTACTTGGTTTATAAAACTGAGCCAAGTAATGCTATAACTTTCTCTTCTATGTATATATGTATGCATGTATACATTATGTATGTATCTATCTATCATCTATTATCTATCTATCATCTATCAATCAATCATCTACTTATCTCTATACATGTACACTATTTCAGTGTATATTTAAGAATATGTATGAAATTTATGTGTGTACAGGGATTCACCTCAATGGCATTAAAGAATGTAGCAGAGATTATAAACTAAGTGATCACAATCTTAACACACAGTGCCCAGTGCACGCACGGTTGCTATTGGGCATTCTAATACATTTGCAGGGATTATGTTGATGGAAAGTTGTTCAAGTGTTGATTTTAGAGGTTCTTCTTAGAGCAAGAACCTAGAGTACAGCTATTAGTCTCTCCAAATCCATTCTTCCACATTCTGCCTTGAGAGCAAAGGATGATTCTTGCTGTTTGCCAGGTTGATTTGGAGTTGAGTTCTGCCAATAACAGGTGAAATCAGGGTGCTGCCCTTTGACCTAAACATCAACCCAGCATGCTTCTTCACCAGGTCTGTAGGCGTCCTTGCCTATCATTCTAGCTAGATTCTGTCTTCCCAGGTACAGCCTCATCACAGTCTGTTAGGGATCTAGGGAATCCCACGGGAACTGTGTATTACTTACTTTAAGAATTTTGGGATTTACCTTCTTGGAATGCCCTTCCAACTTACATTTTACTTCTCCTCACTTATTTCCACTTACCCAATACCCCTGGGATAGCAGTTCTCTGTGGTTGATATTTATGTGTTTCTCTACCTAACAATTCGGTAACAGTTAAAATTTCCACTTAAATTCTTTCTGTTTGAGTAGGTGATGTGATTACGGTCTGATGACAGGACTGATGGATGGAGGTCTTATGACCAGGCTTGGTCAACAGTGTCAGATTGTTCAGCAGTTGGCAAGAAGCCATTTGAATGGTAGTTTGCTAAGGATAGGGTTTAGGCCTAAGGAAGTGGATTAATCTAGAGAGACTTCCTTCCAGATTTCTGTCATTCTCAGTGGCACTTAGGCAAAGAAATGACAGAATTTGTCATCTGAACAATTGTTGGAAGGCGTTCTTTTTCACATAGCAGATAGTACAGGGGTGAAATCACTTCCTCTAAGGCTGATGGCTGTCCTTGAAGAGATTCATAGGATGATTTCAGGGGCTCAGAAGCTGAGTGATAAGCAGGATTTTCTGACAAAAATAGAGTATGCAGTAGTTTTAAAAGGAGTAGTAGGTCCTTAGCGGAGCCTTGAACCCTTAAAGGGAACACTCGGAAAGTAGAGCTCCTTGGAGAGGAAACCAAACTGGATTGGAAAACGAACTTGGGAATTATTTGGGGGAACAGATATAAATAAAAATAAACACTTAAAATACCAATGCTTTTTTTGCTCTGCCGGCTGATGTTAGAGATGGCAGCTCACCACTTTCCCCTGCCAAGGCCTAGATCTTGTTTTGGCAACATGGTTTTGAGGCAGATGGGCTGTGCTTCTGACTCCTGTGGACATTCCAGTGTTCCCAAGCCTCGCATTCAAGGCAGCCAAAGCAAATGTTTGTGTTCTGCATCTTTGCATTATTTAGTGTTAAGCTCCTCTCGATGAAAATATAAAGCTTCCTGGCCACTGGAATCCGGTCAAGTGCAACTTATGGGACTGTGTTTTCTGTTGTTGTTCTTGGATGTTTTGTGTGTGTGTGTGTGTGTGTGTGTGTGTGTGTGTGTGTGTGTGTACACGTACATGATTTAATTGGTTGGTGCTTTTTGATATCTTATTTCTGTTCTTTAAATACACACATATGCGTAATTTTTATGTTAATTATGTGTGTGTGTATATGGCTGTGTGGTTTGTGCACACGGGCAAGGGTTCCAACAGAGGGCAGAAGATGGTGTCTCATCTGATACTGGGGTTAAGGGACTTATGACCTGTCTGATACAAGTGCTGAGAGCCACACGTGAGACGTCTGTAAAAGCAAAATATGCTCTTTCACTAATCGGATTTTTCCAGCTCCTTATTTTATACAACACGTGTATAAAATAATATTTTATATGTATCTATACATAGCTTTTCATGTAATTCAGTAATATACTATTAGCAGTTCTGATTTTAAGCTGTTTGTTGCAGCCATATACAACCCTTAGATACAATATATTTTTCTTATTATCCCCTATGTGAAAGCTAGAAGAGGGGGGTTTAAATGGCTTTGTAAAATACTGAGGAGATAAAAGTAAATTATTTGTCTTTCTTGAAACTCTGCTTTCTGTCATTACCACAATGTGACCACAGTAGGGGACTTGGAGAAAGTGCACAAAGTGAGGGATAAGTGCTGGAAATTGGGGTTTTAGATTCTGCACTTCTGTTCTTATTTCTCATTAACTCTTACTTCCCAGAGTCCAGAAAAGGCAGGAGAGTGAGAGTAGAAAATGATTTTCTTCCTTCAAATGTTGAACATAGAGTGACCTGGCTATTTCTCTCTTATGCTTGTATGAGAAAGACATGGAAACACTTGTCTATGTACAAAGCTGTGTAAAAGTCATCTCTTTGGCTTCGTTCCTACCAGAGAACATGTAAACAAACTATCTCCCGCCCATAGAAGGGATGTTATTTCCACTTAGGAAGGCATGAAATAAGGATGCATATTAAAAATAGTAGGTCTTGTGGGAGAAAATATGCATAGAAGTCAACAAGTTCCCATGCCGCCTGATTACACTTGTAAAACTATACAAATAGGTTATTTCACAGAGAATGGGTATAGAGGATAGATTAATGCTTTCCAGAGCTGCTGGTGGGTAAAAGAATGTACGGCTGCTAAAGAGGAAGGAGTTTCTTACAGGGCGATATGTTGACTTGTGGGGATCGTCACAGAACTCTGTCAGTGTACTACAAGCCACTGATTTATATTTTTTAAATAGTGAACTCTAGGATATGTGAACTCTCTCATTTTATTTGAAATTTAACAATTCGATTGATAAAAATTAGTAGTTAGCCTTGAAGGTAATAATTAGTATACAAACATTGTTTTGGGTCCTACATTCATTTCAAAGGAACATAAATTTGCTTAATGCAAAAGGAATGTTATGAATAGGCACAGGTGTTCAAAAATCTAATCTGCAGTGGGGCTTTAAAAACATGAAAGTGATGGAGGTGTGCAATGATTATGCATAGCTGTTACAGGGTCCTGTAACCATACCTTCTTTTCTAAGTCATAGGTGGAAGATCTATATAACTGCAATGTCGTGATAGCTGGGGACAGTGAAACAACCCTGAGGGTGCCCATTCAATTTACAGCTGCACTGATAATGTGACTCAAAATTCAAAATACTGTTTGGTTCAAGGACTCAAAAAATAGCCATTCTACAATCACAAAATCCAAGGGTGTTCCTTAGAGCAGGAGGATGGGCTTACAGGCCATGGGCTTGCTCTGCAGCTAGCTTCTGTATGGCATTGTTTAAGAGGTGGTGGTTATGCCAAGACTGAACCCCCAGTGAACGTGATTTTTTTGGGGGGATGGTGGTAATGGGGGAAGGATGTTGAGGTGAAGCCTATATAGAAGGGGAGGGGGAGGGGTTAGGGGGATGTTGGCCAGGTAACCAGGAAGGGGAATAACAATTGAAATGTAAATAAGAAATACTCAAGTTAAGAAAGATGGAAAAAAAAAAGAAAATACAAATTTCAAAGGTTAAAGTAAAGGTGAACAAAAATTATATATATAATTTTTTTATAAACACACACACACACACACACACACACACACACACACAAAAGAGGTGGTGGTTATACCTTTTCTCCTTAAAGAGATTTCATGGAATTCAGGTACGGTCATGTTCTTTGGTTGAATCTAACACTTATTTAAATATTAGTAGTTCAATGTCCAGAAAGTTACTCGACAGCAGTACTACTTGATTCCAGGTGACACGCTGCCAGAACTAACTGGATCTAGCTAGTATAGCATATGGATGGGTTTCATAATATTCAGGGGGACCTTCTCTGTTGATCCTGTGTTACCCTTCACCAACCCAACAAATTCAGACAAGAATTGTGCCTTTTTTCCTTGAAAATTCTTAGTGTGTTTGAGTTTCCCAGTTACTAAATAATTCTGACTAATTCAGTGGCTGTACAAATTCTCTGTTAGTTTCTTTTCGAGTATTAGTGAAGGTAAGATCCTACTACAGAAAATGCAACTACAGCCACGGAAAACCTCGTCAGGATGCCGACGAGCTAGTGCCCGTCAGTTCTCCTTTCTCTCCACTGAGACGGTTTGGAAGACACTATTTTATTCTCCCTCTTTTTATATCTTAGCCTTTTTTTAGAGGACCTAGTCCTGTTTTAAATTTCTTCCCTAGAGAGATTTGAACAGTCTTTAAAAACCATAATGGAAGTGATTGAATTATTACAACATAACAAGCATGTGTCATTTATGGTGTATAGGTCACGACTTACTCGGGCTTAAGTAAATGTCTTTTGATGGTTCCAAGTCATTCCTCTCTAGCCTTGGGTCTCCAGTGCCTGATGCACAGATTCATTTGTGTTTTGTAGCAGATGAATGGCTTTGTACTTTCAGACAGACATTATCTCTGAAATGGAATACGAAAGATACAAAGTAACCAAAGTAACGCTTCCAGATTTCCTTTCAGTTTGCATAACACATTCGCATTTTCCTCAAAAACATTCTTATTCAGTAAAGAGTCTGAAGGATAATGATCATGGTGGTGGCTCCCAGGGTAGCTTTCTGCCTGAGGGATTTTAAGCTCTTGAAGTCTAGCAGAGCCAGGGATTCCAAAATGCTGGTTGGCTAAACTGACGATGGAGAATGTTCTTGGTGTCTGCAACTCAAGGTTACAAAACTCTCCTCACTCCAGACCAAAGGAAAGAAGGAATCATTTGGACTGACTGGCTACAAACCTAAGATCTTAAAAAATAACAAAAGCTATCATTGAGCATTAGGGTCCTCAGTTCTCCTTAAAGATTCATCCCCTGCCAAGGAATTGTGATCTTCTTTGATAAAAATTGAAAAGATCTTGACCTCTTTCATTTAAATATTTTTATGTGTTTGTAAATTTATTGCCTTCTACCTTGTTAGAGATGGGGTCCTGTTTGCCAATACATATGGCAGGCTTGCTGGACCACAATCCTTTTGGTCCTAAAATCAAACAGTTTGGGCTTGAAAACTGTTTTATTACTAAGCTGAGGGCCCGTAGGTATCAGGTTTTAATTTCAACCAGTATTAAGAGGAGTCACAGTAATAAGTAACATTCTAGCTTTAAATGAGATTATGAGAAGCTTAGAAATACACACAGAAAGTTGATATTGACTCTTTATTAAGTGGTGTGTGTGTGTGTGTGTGTGTGTGTGTGTAAATGTCCCAGAATATACTGAAGAATGCTGACTGTGAGAAGTGTCCTATGATCTGAGCTGTTACTAGGGACAAAAGATTCACTCAGTGTTGCCATTGTCTCGATTCTGTCTTCAGTCTATATGTGAGTATTTTTCACAGGCAATGGTCCTGGGATTGAGTATCAGTTTCTTCCTCTGTAAAATGGGAAGCATATTTATTAATCCCTTGAGTGTGTTTTGAAATGTATGGAACTCATTGTGATGAAAACTATTTGTTAAAGTCCCATTATAAAAATACTACTGTCCTTTATTTGAACCACCATTAAAGCAGTATATAATAAAATCTTGTAGACAGAGCCTCCAGATGCTATGAGAGCAGAAAGTGCCAGTGCAACTCTAAAGCAGACTGCTATGCGGAGAAGGAGGAAAAGATTTGCTTGCTGGAGTAGGGAGGGACTGGGAAAATGATCCACCTCTGGATAAGTTTTCAATAGTCACAACTTTAGAGGGTTAAGTACGAATCAAATTTCAACATATAAAATTCTGGTCAAGACACAAGCTGCCCACATAAATTGGAATTAGAGGCAGTTGTCCTGGAGAGAAAGGTCAGAGAGCAGTCTATGAGAGTCATCTGTTTTCCCCAGGCCCTGTTTCCTTGGAAAACGTTTCCTCCTACTGTTTTCCTGTGGAAGGGACCATACAATTTTAACAAGAAAGTAGAACATTTAGGAATAATCAAAGAACATTTCTTGACAGATTATAAGGGGTAGGGAGACAGGTAAGACACATAAAGTTAAATCATTTCCCAATATCCCTTGTAGAGAAGAGTTTAGAATTCCCAAGTGGCAGAATCCAGCAGCAATAGGTACTGTGGTTGATCTTTTTCTATTCTTAGCTAATTGTTTGAATGTTAAAACAGAAATGTATTTAACTCCATGGGAAAGGGGAATTTAAAGCCATCGTTTTCTGTCTAAAGCTATTTTAAACATTTGTGAACACGAACTCTCAGTAGAGGAATTGGGGGTTGGGGATGGATACCAATTATGAAGTCAGCGAATGCAGATGTCTTTCAAGCCCAGGGAAGTTTATCAAGTGTTGAATTCCACTGAATATTTTAAGGGTGATATCTTTATTGCTCTCTCCATTCTATATTCGTTTTAGCTACTTTAAAATTCACCCAGACTTCATTCCAACCAGAGAGTTACTGTCATGAACTTGGAGAAGGTGCCAGTAACTTTCTATTTCTTTAGTCAGGAATGTTAGGAGTGAGGAAGATACAAATTCATTGAGCTACCAAACCTTAGTGTGATAAAGCAAAGTGATAATTGTTATCAAAATATTATTATTTAAACACACAAAGCTAAGTCTTTTTCATAAGGAATGAAAAAATAAAAGCACAAACACCCAAACTTACTGTATACTCATGATCACTGAGGATTTATTATGACCATGAAGACACATATTTTGAATTCCCTTTCAAGTAATGA
Organism: Rattus norvegicus; assembly: GCF_021556685.1. Taxonomy (NCBI): domain Eukaryota; kingdom Metazoa; phylum Chordata; class Mammalia; order Rodentia; family Muridae; genus Rattus; species Rattus norvegicus. The sequence continues at coordinate 262,863,319 of NC_141534.1, read as the reverse complement.
AAATGGTATCCAATATTCTTAAACATCTCTTAGTATCACAAAGCAAAGGGTTTGAGAATTAATTTTCTGGATATGCTACACATGGCTACTTTTTTATTATCCAGAATTGGAACAACGACTACCTTTTAAGTGGTTTTACATGATTTGTTTTGCAGAATTTTTTTCATCAAAACATAAGGCTGGAACTATGTCCTCTTCGAAAAGTAATCACATAGAAGTGTCTGGAATCCTGGTTTCCTGCAAAATCTTTTCTAAAACATCCATACAGCGAAAATATCTATTTTTTAAATCAGGGACACAGAATTAAACAAAAGAAAGAAAAAATCATTTATTTCCTCGATTGAGAAATAGGTCGCATCCAAATTCATTTCCTCACGTACTCAATGTTGCTTTGGTGTTGTTATGAATGGATTACTGATGTGCACATGTATGTGTGTGGGGTACAATCATGCATGATTGCAGATGCACAGGCACACTCCTCTGTGCTAGCTGACGTTTCCTTGTCCAACAGTCATTTCTCTAGTAATACCCTCTTTTTAAAAATAACAAATAAGCAAACAAAACTCATATGTTTTTATGTGTGTGAAATGCCTGTGTGTGAGATGCGTGCATTAGCGCAGGTGCCCAGAAACCATAAAAGGTGTCCGGCGTCCTGTTCTGTTGTAATCTTCCTGTTTCTTTGAGTTTTTTACAGAATGAGAGGCTCACGCGTTTTCTTGGGATTTCAGTGGGCAGCCACAGAGCACCAATATTTCTTTAGTCTGCTCCTATTCAGGGCTGGGATTATAGACATGTGCAGGACTATGCAAGGCTCTGATGTGGGTGCTGAGATCTGTTCTCCCAACTCTAGTAAGACTCTCAGAGGCCAAGGAAATCAAGCTCCTTTAACTGTTTTATTATTTGACTTTGCGGGACATAGTCATTATTGGGTCATGTGAGACAGTCATTGTAAGTGATTTTTCCACGATGCAGATAACTTTGAGGAGAATAAAACTCAAGAGCAAAACACTAACCAGTACTACTGTAAGAAACCGTATGTCTACCCACATCTTTATCCAGCAAAAAAATCTAGGTTCTCCTCTAATTTGCCACAGTGAAATGGCCCATAGTCCTTAGTGGTAAAATCCCCTTAAGATGCTAAGGAGTAACTTTAAATTTCTTGTTTCTGAAATCTTGAACTCATGCCCCAGCAGACTTGTATTAACTATATTAGACTGTATCAGTTGGGTTATCAATAGTTCGATTTTCATGTGGTGTTTGAACATTCTATTTCCCGTTTCTCAGGAATATTTTAATGACAATTGAGGCTTAGTTTAACTGTCATTACAACCCGAGTATAATGTAACAAGCTTAATTCACTCAACCTCATTCATATGCACAGTTGTAGTTGCTGTAATAAAAAAGGGCTAAAGAAGTATTAGTAAGTTTTATGATTTGGTGTTAATAAAAAATATGCTTAGTTGAAAGGAATGGCTTTTGACTTTTCCAAGAAACTTTTAAAAGAAACTTAGATTTAGTGCTCCTTCTTCATACAATGAAATATTGCCATCAATGTAAACTCTCTCAGGCTAAGCAAATGACCGCATATTAAGCCACAAGTATGTAGCTTGCTAGGCATTGGATTTGGCTAGGTAAACCCTCCGTGGTTTACTTAGCTTTAACGGTCAAGTTGACTCAACCTAGAGTCCTCTGAGAATTTGAAGGTTACTGTTGTTTGTTGTCAGCTTGATAGAAGCTAGGGGTGTTCTGAACCTCAGTGGAGAAGATGTGCCCGTAAGATAAGCCTTCAGGCAAGTGGGGGGCACTTTATTGATTGATGATTGATGCAGACCCTGTGGGCAGTGCCAACCTGGGTAGGTGGTAGTGGTTTGTATAAGAAAACGGGTTGAGCAAACCATGGGCAGCGAGCCAGAAAGCAGTGCTCCTCCCTGATTTAGGCTCTGGCTTTTGTTCTGAGAGTCCTGTTCGAGCCCCTACCCTGACTTCCCTCAGTGATAGATTATGACCTAGAATTTATAAGCTAAATTAACCTCTTTTTCTTTATAAGGTGCTTTTGGTGCAAAGGTTGTACAACTGTCACAGAGAACTGAATGAGCAGAGAATGAAGCTAGAACAGCCCTGCCTCTGTTAAAGATTCATTTGATGCTTATGGTTGTTCACTGGTTGGGCAATGAAGTAAAATGTAGGGGATGGGAAGATAAGCTAAAGGTCACCCTGGTCTGCACCTCCTAGTTAGTCCCCAGATCCAATCACCTCAGACCAGTAGAAATCCTGACACATCGAAGAGTGTGTGTGAGGACTCCTTGACTTGAGTGTGAAGTTCAGTTAATTATGGCTAGTACAGGCTATTCAAGTGAGCTACTGATCTTCTTGTCCATCCACGGAGTTCATCTAAACACGTTCTTAGGGTATTCCTCTAATGTAATACAGTTAGCAGATTTACAGTGTCCATACTTCATTGATTCCCCCATTCGCTTTACTTATTTTCAAAAAAATTTTACATCAAGAGACAAAATAAACTGGAAGTTATGTAAGTGGTTTTTAGTAATCAAATAATTAAAAAGGGAAAAGAATGATTTTGCCAGGACCTATGTTGAGAAAAGCTTCAATTTTTTTCCCAAATGATTAACCATTAAAGGAACAAGAAAAATACAAGGAATTATATACATTTACATTATTTAGTTAGCATTTTGACTTTTGAATACAATTTTTGGCCTGGTATCTTTTTAAAAGAGATGTCTTGACATTTCATAAGGTTAGTAAAATACCTGAGAGATAAAGTCTTCATTGTCATCTTCACTAAAAACAGCAAAAAGTCTTAATTTTATAAATTTTACCCTAAGATGGTAAAATGTTTTTGTTGGTTCTTATAAGCTGAAAGTAATTTTAATTTGATGGACACTGATATTTGTTGCATGATTATTCATTTTATCATTACTTTTACAAGCACCAATTGTGGCTGATTTTAAACAAATTATTATTATTGCGTTTGTCCTTTGATCTTCTAATTGAGTACGTTCTTCCCTAAGATAGATTGGTACTATCAGATTACTTGCAGACAGTTTGAACCGGTTCATTTTTATGACTAATTTTCTTGAAAGTCTTCTTTCCTTTTTCTTGACAGAACACATCACTAGAACAGCTCTTACACTTGTCGAGCAAAATTACTGTTATTTTTTACTCATAGATGTATCTGGCTGGGATGTAGACTGAAGAAAAAGTTTCTAGATTTAACTAGAGGAAAGGGCTATTTAAAAGTGTGAGGACTTAAATAATTCTACATTTATCGAGGAATTTAAAGAATCTTATTTAAATGTTGAGACTTCTATAAAAGCATTGAAAACAATTTTAATTTTTATTTAATATTTCTTTTTTTATAAATATATTTTATTTATATATTATATGACATATATAATATATTTATATAATACATACATTTTAGTGAGTAAATTATAAATATCTAATTTATTTCTAATTTTTAGTTGTTTACAGATCTATAAAAAAGTATTTGTAGATATGTATGTTAGTGCAAGGATATATGCATGTGACTGGTTACTACTAGAGACTAGATGTTTTGGATATCTAGCTGGAATTGGAATTGTATGTGTTCATGAGCTAGATGGGGTGGGTGCTGAAAATATAATTTTGTATCCTCTGCAAAGAGTAGATGTCTCCAACATCAAAATTTGATTTTTTTTTACTCTCAAAAATTAATGAAAGAAAACAAAAAGTGAAAAGACAAGTCAATAAAGAAATTAGGAAATGACCATGCATTTGGTGATTTCCTATGTAAAATGGAAAAATAACCACCACCAACAACAAAAAGCAAACAAAAACAACAACAAAAAAGCCCATATTACCAGCAGTTAAAATGAGTAGAAAATTGAAAGATCAGGGACGCAAGCATCATGAGCAGAGAAGAGTGTTGGGAGAGATAAGGAATGGTTAGATCCCTTTCTAGATCGGGGCGAGTGGAGCAGCTATCATCTGTCAAACGGGAGAAGGAAGGCTAGGAGCATGTTGGAGACATTGAGACTGAGTATTTTTTTCTGAACTAAGGGCAGGAAGGGTCTGATAACCTCAATTTTGGGGTTTACTATGCCTGAGACCACACTATGCACAGGGCAATAAAGACAATGGCAGAGGATCTTACCTCACTGTAAACTTGCAATCTGCAAAGACTTTCCCCATCTATTAATCAATTTCAACTTCACTAGAGCCCAACTCATTATGGTTGTCCCATCTTTATGAGGAAAACATGGATGATCATATGGGGTTGTAAATTATCAGTAATATGAGAGATAAATTGTGTAGAAGACATATAGAATGCAGACATAATATTCTTACTGCCTTTTCCATTCTTTGCATTTAATATTCCTCTGTGTGTTTGTGTTTGTGTGTGTGTGTGTGTGTGTGGTATTAATATTGTGTGTCTGTGTGCATTTGTGTGCATTTGTACACATTCCTGTGTAGTGATTCCTGGTAGGAAATTTGTTAACTACATTGGGTCTGAATTCTAGCACCAGGAAATTATCTGTATATGAGGACATATGGCAGGGACTGTCAAATCCATTCTCCATCTTCATAGTGATCAGGCCTCTGACATGCTAATGCCTTCATAACTGAGTACTACTACTTCATATAGTTGAACATTAGATCTTGAGTATGTTACTGAGTTTTGTAAACTACCTTTTTGTAACATTTAAAAGACATAAAATAGAATAATAGCTCTGGTATCTATATGGTGAATGTAGTCCCTCTTGGGACAGATGGACTTCTGTGTCTTTTTCATTTCACAGAATTCTTTATTGTTTTGTACCCTATCACACCAAGTTTCCCTTTGTAAGTGCACTGCTGAAGTCCTAGGTAGGCCCATTTCTCATGCAGAGTCCCCTGGGTCCTTTCCAACACTACAAATGTGGTCCTTCCTTCCCACACAGTGTTTCTGTGCCTTTTCTTTCCTTGCTAGTTACATTCTCAAGGCAAATTTAGCTTCTTGTTAGACTAGATTTCGTACGTCTCTTCGGTTATCTGAGCATTAACCAGGCAGTGCCATAGCTGTTGTTTCAATCACAGATAATACCTTTAAGCAGCATCGAGCATATCAAAGTAATGGCTTTTGTTTTAAGGTCATTATCTAGAATAGAGCACATTGAAATTAAAATTGCTTGGGACACTGCAGCCATAGCAAATCAGTTTTAGCAAAACTGGTCTGCTGGAATGTGTGCTATTTCCTAGAGGGCATTTGCAATGTGGGGATGGGGAATGAGGGGGCTTGCTTTTGGCCTCTTGTCGGACATAGCTCTGTGCAGGGAAGTTCCTTGTTTTAAGCTTCTGGCTAGTCAGCCTGTCTCCCTGTGGTCCATGTGGAAGAAAAAACCCAAGTTTTGTATTCCATATTGCAGATGAGTTAAACTATGCTAAGGGATTTTTTATATAGGCATGGATTATAGAAAAAAGGTAGATCAACGAAAATAAAAACAGGATATTCATTTCCCATTATGGGATATATTATAGGGAAGAGTTTTACTCCATGATTAAAAAAAAAAAAACCCAGTGCAATGCATTAGCAATGCTGTTTTGTAACTGATAAGTTTTCTGTTCTACAAATTTGTAACTACACTGTTTATCTTAATGTGTTTGACACTAAACAGATGCAAATTTTAAATTCATTAAATTCCATTGAATGTAAACTCCTAGCCAATTGGAACTAACAACCAAAGCTCTCCACTAGTACCTGGATATAATAGTGGACTTGCTAGCATGTCTTTCTGATCATGAGTGCCAGACACAGCTCTACACATACTAACTAATCATGCAGTGAAGTTCGTATTACAACTTCCATGTCAGGAATAAGAAAACTGAAACCTAGAAGTGCAGAGTAACAGCACACACGAGTGAGTGACACTCAGGTACGCTGAACTGGTTCTTCTTACTTCCTGAAACAATACAGCCTAATATGCCTTCTGAGTCATCATGACGCAATTGCAGTCAACGTAATGTTAATGATACATCTCATTTTCTGAATGGCAAGTGTGTTAACTATTTTTTTAGATTTTTTTAATAAAATACATATTTATTAACTTGGAATCTTGATGTCTTTGTCATATTGAGTGAAGAGTTGACTTCATAGCTCAGATGTACTTTGAAAAATAGGCCAGTAGATGCATTTACACTGCGGGAAAGTCATTTCTCTCATCTTAATCCAAGACTAATATTTACATTGTGAGTATGGATTAAAGACAAGGTCTCATATAGCCCACGTGGCCCACTAACTTTCATAGAGCAGGATGACTGAATTTCTGATCCTCCCACTGGGTTGATAGCACTGTGTTCAGCACTGAAGTTTAGAAAGTACAATGATAGCAAACATAAGTCCTTTGATATGCTGGGTTAGCAATGTACCCTCAAAGCTATAGCAACAATCAATCTTATCTTGTCTTATGATTGTCACAATGGAGAAGAATGTATTTGGTTGTTTTCCTACTAATAGCAAGAAAAAAAGCTCTGTGAATCAAAGGAGGTTTGTGTGTGTGTGTGTGTGTGTGTGTGTGTGTGTGTGTGTGTGTGTGTGTGTGTGTGTGTTTGTATTTGTGTGTTTGTTTTTAAAGCCAGAGAAGGCTCTGGGATAGAGATCTTTGGGGTGGACAAGCTTTGGAAATAAGTGCTCCAAGGAACACAAGGAAGTCAGTGAAATTAATTAAGGGACAAAGTATGACATCTGCTATTTCCATTGGCATGAATTTCCTCACTTCACATTGCACTCCTGATTTAGAGAGAAGAATCAGTATTGATATGTCAATTGCAATATATTCAATATATTACTGCTTTCATGTATTTGGGAAATGTATTATTTAGAAGCTGACTGGCTATACTGGTTGTGCTGGTCTTTTTTCTGGTTAACTTGACAGATACTAGAGTCACCTGAGAGGACAGAACCTCAGAGGAAGAACTGCTTACATTGGGTTATGATTGTGTCTGTGTGGCATTTTCTCAGATAATGATTAGCATGAACATAGTCCACAGGGGACAGTGCCAACCTGGGCAGGGGGTCCCAGGCTGTATAAGAAAAGAAGGCTAATCAATTCATGGAGAGTGAGCCAATAGGCAGCTTTCCTCCATGGTCTCTTCACTTTCTTTCTAGCCTTGCCTTTAGGGTGACAATAAACTGTAGATTGGAATCAACCCTTTCATTCCTGAATTGCTTTTGGTCATGGTCTTAATGACAAAAATGAAAAACACATGGGGATATTGGTTTGGAATCTCCAAATTTAAACAAAATATTGCTCATACAAACAAATATATCTCCCCCAATTATTACTTTGTGTTAAAAAGTAGAATCTATTGATATGTAAAATACTCAATTCATTTTTACTATACACTTAGAAATATGGCTTGAGATTGAATAGGGAAGGAAGATAGGGAAGGAAGTGGAGGAGGATAGAAAGAGGGTAGCACACGTGCAGCAGCCCTATAGCCGAATCTAGTTGAAAATGGAGGAGTGTGTGCTCACCTATGAGTCAGACCCTGGCTGGATGAGAAAAAGTTTAAAAAGGTAAGCCCTTGATTTGATATTATGACCTCTAAATTGCAGTCTGAGAATGCAATGTATACAAATATATGTCCTTTAACCAAATTGTCTATTAAAACTAACCCCGTTCATGGGGCTTGTGTGTTTATGTATAGATATATATGCATAGTGATAATAGCATCTGAAATTCATTATAAAAGATTGTTTGCAAAGAATGTTGTCTTCAAAAATAATTATTTTCAGTATATACTCTCTCAGAGTGATAGGGCATCCACTTTCGTTTAAGAATGAATGTAATCGCTCTCTTACCCTCTCTTACTCCCCTCTTACCCCTTATCACTCTTTGTTCTCCTCTGTTCTGGCCCCCTTACCCCTTACCCCTTCCCGCATGCCCATGGCCAGCTGCCTTTCCTCTCCTCTCCTCTTCCTCTCTCATTAAACCTCTCCACGTGGAAAAAAAAGAACGAATGCATCTTTATCCCTATTCTGTTTTCTTCTGCAATAGGATGCTTGCTGCTCTGTGCCCTTTGAGATTTCAGTGATGATATCTCAGAGAGCGCTTAAGGTGGCTGAGGCTTCAGTTAAGGGAAGACAGATGCTGGAGCCATGTGGACAAATCCTAATATGCATGGTGACAAGATCAACAGTCCATCTTGGGGTTGACACCTTAAAACACAAAATAAAGACAAACACTACTTCAAATATGGTATTTAAGGGGGCATCCACTACCTGAGCCTTTTTGATGAGATAGAACATACCCACCACATTCTCAGACTTGGGACATTCACTATTAAAATATAGTAACATCAGAGACAGAATATTCTACTCTTCCCTCTTTCTCTGGGAGAATTTTGCATGGCCAGGGAGTAAATGCTAATTCTGCACCAGCTAATAGTTTAATTTTACCCCTCCTTCTTGCCCTTTATCACTTATAAGTAACCTGATATAAAAGAGAATCTTGATTCTGTTCCAGAACTTGGAATTGGCTATCAGAGGTCATATGGTGCTCATATAACACAAAAGCTCTTCTTCTTGTCTTTAGAAGCTATTTTGTTCTACCAAACAATGTTTTGGAACATGAAAGTATATGGCACACTGCTTGCTTTCCCAGAAATTGGCCAAAAACAGTTAAAATGGAAACAAGGGCTTAGGGGAAGAGAACTCTTTCATACACATCTTGGAGACAGACAGCCTCTGGTTCTACTTCAGGGCTGCCCTGTGAGGTGGGGCGGTGGACATGCCCCTATGCTTCTGCAATGAGGCAAGAGAGCAGGGTTCAATGCATGACTTGTTCTTTCAGGACGTGGTGGTGGTTCGGAATCTCTCGAGTCCTGGCTCATTGCTGGGCTCACTGAGGCATACAAGTTCATTTCTTTCTCTAGGTTGCTTTATGAGGTTCTCCTTTTGTTCCTTGGCACATCCTCTGTAATGTTGGCTACGGTGTTTATCCTGATTAAAGCCCCCTGGACATCTGTTCTCTGTAACAACCAGTGTGTCTTTATGAGGAGCTCATACTACAACTTTTCACATTCTTTTCTCTGCCAATTTTTGTAAAGAAACTACTGGGTCCTAAAATTAAATAGCTTTGTTTCTCCATGGCTGGGGTGCAGACCGTTAAAGGAAGGTAATCTCTCTAAGAGATTCCTCTCAAATGACTAAAGTTTCCCAACAGGAGAAGGTTGTCTCCCACTGGGTCTAAGTCAAAGCCACTCTCTTGTACAGCATCTGTCCTCTTCTTCCTGTCCTGACATGGCCTGTAGCAAAGTAGGCCATTCTGTTGGCACACTGGTGCCTGCTAAGCGCTGCGAGCACCTGAATTTCTGAAGTACCCACAATGTAACTCTGGAGTTAGATTAGACAGGAAGGGGCATCCTCTCTGAGGAGAAGGAGCTGGGGATGATCTCAGTGAGAGGGGGATGAGGGATGAGGGCAGTGTGGAGGATGTGAATAAGTTAACTAAAAAGGAAATATCTCCATGTTTTTCTCTTTCTGGTTTACTACCAGAGTCTGCCATAGCTTTGATCTAATATGCTATTGTCTGCCTGGTATCTAGTTACAGTCTTCCTTTCTTTTGAAGACGTTGTTGCAGCTGGAAATATTAATTGGTCATCATCCTTGCCTACTTTTTCCAATCGCTGAATCCTTGCTGCCTCTGAAAACAAAATAATAAAGCTAAACATATTCATGATGTTGGTGACATTTCTAATTGTGTCTGTAGTCTCTGAAGATTTTCACTCTACCTCCCCCCATCTTTTTGCAAATTCCCCCTCAGCACAGAACTCCATATTTATGGACAAGTACTCTCATTTGTTCAGCAAGCTCACGAGCTTGTTGCCCACATGAATGAAAATGTACACATGACATTGCTTACGTTTATTATTTTTACAAATATTTCTTGATAAGATGACTTACAAGAGTCACCTCCATCACAAGGTCTAAGGATAGCTTTGGGTCTGAATGGAGCACAGGAAGAAATTCAGTCCCGCCTGTGGGATGTTTTTCCCCCCCATGACTACTTCCTTATATTACATCTCCGTCTTGTATTTATTTAGCAAGCCGTGGAAGAGAAGTCCATGGTTGCATTTAAGAGATTGAGCAAAGAGATGGTAAATAAATTCTTCTAGTCAGCCAGGGACTAAGACTAGCACCACATTTGAAAGCTCAGAACTACTCTGGTCCGTGCCTAGCATAGCTCATGCCATGTGGTTGCTCCTTGGGTATTGATTAATAAATGTTCAGGGAGCAGAGTTCTCAGCAGTCAGCCAACCCAGTTCACTTTCTGCCCCCAGCCATCAAGTTAGCCTTTCAGTAATGCTCTGCCTGTGACACGTCCCTGGTCACTCTCAGCTCCCACTTAAGATGCCTCTGACTGCACCCAGTTCCAGCTAGATTCTCCTTCTTTAGACTGCCGCTTCCCTGCCACACAGGTGACATATATGTCTGATTTCGGTGCCTCGAATCATAATTTCTTTACCTGGCTCATTGCTTTTCATTGTTCAGATGTTAACTGACTCTTCCTCAGGAAACCCCTGCCCAAATTCTTAGTTTACAAGCTGCCTTTCTTTTGAAAACGTTACTGAGGCAGGAGATATTGATGGATCATTGTCCGTGCCTATTTTTGCTAATGGCTGAATCCTTGCTGCCTCTCAAAACAAAAATATTAAAGCTAAAAGTATGTTGTTGGTGACATTTCCACTTGTGACTGTATTCTCTGAAGATTTTTATTTTCCCCCTATCTTATTGCAAATTCTACCTCAATCATTTATGGTGAAGACACCTTAAAAACAAATTCCTCAACTACCATGACTTTAATATTTGTTGCATTACTTTAAACATTTCTAAAATTTTTGGTATATGGGCCTTACTTTTCATCAAATCTGAATCTGTCTGAGCTGGATCCCTAGTATTAGGGTATTCTTAGACACGCCTCTGTTTTGTGTTCTCCTTCGTGTGGTCAAGAGTGTAACTGACATTGAGAGCTACTAATGCCAGTGGTGGTACAACACAGAAGGATTCAAGGAAAATGCTCTTTGCTGAGCAGACACGTGCATTTCAGAAACACAAGCACAGTGTACCCACGGGGCAGCAGGGGACTTCTGGGACTAACAAATCTCTTTGGAAATTGAAAGTATTTTCACTGAAGTCTTTGGGAGAAAACTTTGTTACTGTCCTTTTGTTAGTCTCAAATATTGTGACTTTCAAAGTTACAATTCAATTTTCCTGCACAGGCACACAAATGTGTGTGCGTGTGTGTGTGTTTGTGTGTGTGTGTGTGTGTGTGTGTGTGTGTGTGTTGTATGATAAGTTTTTCAACTGACTAGAATAGCTTGTTTCTGATTCAAGGACCATACAAGTTCTGGAAGAAATCAGCATTCATTTTTGGTTCACTTTGCATCTGATGCTTCAGGTATTACCTAACCTTTCTCTGCTAACCTCTTTTACTGCTGGCTAATGTGACTGGGAATTATAAAATATAAAGATTTTAAAGGCTTCTGGTAATGGCCAAAGCCCACTAAAAGCTGTTCTTATTTCAATGTAATAAACCATGAGTGTGTAAAGTGGATCTCTTTGGGAGTATGCTTTCTAAAACTCTAAGTTGGGGCTAGATATTTGGAGAGGCTAATGTGTCAGAACTCTACTACTGAAAACCCCCAATTAGAGCTTAAATAAGAGAATTTAACTTGGGTGTTTTGGAAGGCTGAGTGGTGATTGAGTGGATTTAAGTGAGGGAAAAGCAATAGTTTTGCCCCCAAGGCTTTTAATTTACATATTGACATGTCCTCTGTAGTTACATGTATTATTGACACTCACTTTGTATCCAGAAAGTAGGTGATATTTACTTAGTTTTGATTTGTCTTTATTGGTGAAGCATGTGACTATCAGTAAAAATGTGAACTGGAGGGTAAGTAGACTTTCTCTCCTTGGGATGAGTTTTTAGACAAGGAGAATTGAAAAGTGACTCCAGTCAGTGACTGGTTACAAGCTTTCCCTACTATTAATGCTCTGATAAGGGTCCATTTTACCAGACTGCAACATAAAACCTTCAGTTCCTATTAGAGAAGTGGACAGGTAGCTGAGGAAGAATTCATGTAAATAAGTGAGAGGAAGACAGTAATCAATCCTGGAGAGTCAGAGAGCAGGTTTAAAGCTTCGGTCATGTTGCTGCTGAAGGCCTTCCATAACCAGGATGGCTGACTGGGGCTTAACCTGGGTCTTTTTGTTTGTTCTTCTTTGACAAAATAATGGGCATAAATACATCTGCAAACCAGGAGCTCAGTTAAATAGTCCTTGAGTCTGATGAGCACATACATAGGTGTTTTCTCTAGACTTTGTATTTGCATCTGTATCCAGGGTTTTTCATAGCGCCCCTTCAGTTTTCTGAATCAACCTTGTAACCTGATAATCTTAGAAGAAATACATCATCCCCTGAATGGCCTAGGATGTAGCTATTTGGACAAATTGTTGATCATGAAGGGGATTCTCAATTTGGACTGGAATGCCATTCCCATGACCGGTTATCCAACAGTTCCTCTGGTGAGAAGTGATATATAAGTCTTTCCTAGTCAACCAGTATGCTTCCTTGGGAAGGTCAAAAACCACACAAGGAAGGGCTGTGTTATCAGCTCGCTAACTAAACCTGCAAATGTCTGTAAATTAGAAATTCTTTTGGAAACCAAAAACTCTAGCTTGGACTAGATGGCCTGGTCCAAAGCTGAAGTGACAGGCAATACGATTTAAGTATACATCATAAATGAGTTGCGTGGAGCTTCAGTAAATCATAAGATTGAGGACAGCAGTGAATAAATATGGTGAATACCACTGAAAATTTTGTGGCGATAATACCCTTAATGTCCAAGACAGTGAATGACTAGTGGTAAGCTACAATTAGCATCAGTTTTATGGGATTCAGCTCTCTCTTTATCATGATTTAGCATGTCTTGAGTGATTCATTGCATCTCAGAGATTGTTTCCTTTTGTATAAATTGGATTAGTAATATACCTGAAAACATTTGCCATAGCATATGTTTCCAAGTGAATTGGTTCAATCTGTTACTTAAAACAGCATCATCACAAAAATCTACTCTAGGAACATAACATCAGTCTCCAGTTAATATACAGCTGAGTTTTGGGAGACCCAATGCCCTCTGAGAAACTAATATTGGTTATGTCCTTAGGATCAGGATTAGGTGGTTCTCTTTCGAAAGTGTCAACTTTCAGAGTGTGCCAACAATACTAATACCTATACACACATTTATAATCTACACCAGACTGAACATTTTCCAAGTTTCCACTTTGTACTATGGTCTTAATTTTCTGTGCCTTCAGCATGCCAAGATGACACTCAGCTTGGGACTAGATATTTTTATGACTTGTGACATTCCACTAACCTCAAGTCTTTACATCACAGGGCCTTTATTCTTTTCATCACTAAAATATGAACATCAGAAAGGTAAAATATTCTGATTGTTTCCCCTATCATTTATGTGTTGTCCTCATTAGCCTGTAAATTCCACAAGCAAGCATAGTATTCTAGACTTTCTTGTTCCTGTCTAGTATCAAAAGCAATGCCCAATGCTTACTAAGTAGTTTTTAGTTTTTATTTGCTAGAGGAAAGGAAAAAAGGGTGAAGCCAGTTGGAAAGAGAAGGAAGGAGGGAGCTTTATTTCCTATGTAACCTGGTAAATGATTTGGAGAATACAGACTTTAGGAAGTACAAGCATTATGAGTCATCTAGATGTTCTAAAACTTGGAAGGAAGAGTGCTGGTTGACCAGAGGGCCAGGTGGTGTTCTTCCCAGGCACAATAGAGTTTCACTCCATGCTCTACAATGCCTGAGCTAGTATGTTGTTCTTGAATAGTCCTAGATTGTAGTATTGGTTCCAGATACATTTTCTCTGTGCTATAAGAATGGACTGAGCTATCAGTATATGTCCTAGAATCTTGTCCCATAGAAGCTTGGGCTCTACTGTGGACATGTTTATCTCCTGTCCAGGATTCAGCTTTGAGGAAAGGTTCCAGTAAAACCATTTTGTGCTTACCCTTAGTATGACTAGAAGACTCCAGAAATAAAGCCTTAAATGGAGTGGCATTCTTGTCCCTGGGGTTTCTATTCAATTGCTCTATAATCAAAATACATCTTCCAAAATCAGAAAGCAGTATTGTATATTCTTCTCACAGAAATCAACTTCTTTTGATTGTAGAAAAGGGGAATTTTTCCTTATGGAGGAGTCCTACCCTCCTGTTCTTATTGATTGACTCATTTCTTACACTTGATTTTTTCTTCTCTGTAAAGTGTTCAAAATTGACTATTTCCTCTGATTACCTGTCAGCTGTAGAAAGAGAAGGAAGGAACAACAGAGGGATAGAGGAAGGAGAAGGGGAGTAGGGAGGAAAGAAGGGAGCAAACAGATGAGGAAGGGTGGAGGAGAAGGGAGAGAGCCAGAGAGAGAAAAGGAGACAGGGAGGAACAGAGAGAGTGGGAGGGAAGGAAGAAAGCAAATCAGAGGAAAAAAGGAAGGGACAGAGGGTAGCAAGAAGGAAATAGGAACAAAGAAAGGAAGGAACTTATCTATATGTAAGCTTCAGTCCTGAATTAAAATTACCAATATCAAGGCTACAGAAAGCTTAACAAATGTATTTGTTTTGGCTGAATCTCTCCTTTAGGCTAGTTTTTTAAATTACATTTTCTGGTTGATTAGATGTCTTACTGCTGGATCAGGTATCAGTGGGCCAGGTTCCTTGAAACACTTGGGATCTGCATATGTGCTCATTGAACAACAGCTCAATTTAATATACTGATACCCCCTTATTAAAGGAGCCTGAAGCCAAAACCCTGAGCTGAGGCATATTACATTTGTTTGTTGGTTATTCCCTCTTCACAGAAGACTTTGGCTGCTGCTAGAATTGTACCAACATTGTATATACCCGAGGGACTGAAAACTTTTCTATTCCTCAAGAATCTATATTCATTTCTCCTAGACTCTCATAATTTTACTGCATAATTAACAATGATGCTCGACACTGTCATCTTCTTGACGGAATCTAAGTTGGAGCATCTGGTGTTATTTAGCCAAGAGCCGAGTTCTATTCTCCCAGTACAAAAGGGTTCTGATTAATTCATCAGACCTCAACCTGAATAATACATTAAAGATAAACTTCAATGCTTAGCTGAAAACAAAGACTTTTTTTTCTTGGGTTATAGAATATGGAGTTTCCTAGTAATAGAAGCATAAAAATGAGAAAGTTTTACCTTCATCCACGAGTCAAGCACGCGCAATATGTAGAATATCCTATTAGATTGTAATTTAGTTTTAAGTCACAGAACCTTAGTTGGTGCCTTGTGAACCCCTTCTGTTCTGCTGTGAGACATAGTTTCTTGTATTGGTTGACTTCGTATCATCCTATTTTGCCCTTGCTCTGTGGGTCGCAAAGACTCAAGGAAACAAGTCAGAGAGAACTTGGCTTGTAAATTCTGTCTGAATCTCTTGTGATACCGTCTCTGTCATGCACATATTTCTAAAAGGAGTCCCTAATGCTAGTTGACAACTTTTGGTATTCGTTCAGAGGTTTGCGAAGAGGGAACAGCCCTACACAGAGATCTGGGCAATAGCAGCTGGCCAGAACAAGGGCATGGGCCCAGGTACAGATGGCACGCTAACCTCAGGGGCCACCAGGAGAAAAGACATGATGTGGGAAAGACACTGCAAGTTTGCTGAATTAACAAAATGCTCAAGTTGAGTGTGTGGAGGAGGAGCAGGACACATTTGAGTGATGAATGCACTGGGAGCTTGAGGCAAAGTGTTAGAAATTTTAAGTATCGAAGGGACAAATGTAAATATAAAAGCAAGATTGGTTATTATGTAAAAACTGTGCGTGTGTGTGTGTGTGTGTATGTGTGTGTGTGTGTGTCTGTGTGGTGTGTGTGTTTCTGTGTATGTGTGTGTGGTGTGTGTGTGTGTGTGTGTGTGTGTGTGTGTGTGCTGTGTGCTGTGCGTTTGTGTGGGCTCATGTGCCCACACATGCATGCTCTCCATGTTTGGGTGACGTGGTGCATGCACAAGTGTAGGGGAGCACGCACCAGTGAGTGCACATGCAGAGGGCTGAGAAGGAATTCAGGTTCTCCCCTGTGTTGCTCTCCATTTTCATCTAGAGAGGTAAGGTTTCTCACTCAAGCAGAAACTCATGGTCTTAGCTAGGCTGACTGGCAAGCAAATCTCTGGAATCTTCCTGTCTCCACCCCTTAGTGTATGGTCACAGGTGCTCACAGCTATGCTCTGATTTTTACATGGGCACCCGAGTTCTGAGCTCTACCAGTTCATGTAGCCTTGCTCCCACTCAGTAAGCCATCTCCCCAGTCCCATGAACAGTTTGTATAAAACTATTCGAAGCATAATTTTCTAATTAGCAAAAGGATACATTGTCATTATATGAAATTAATATCATTTCCGGCAGAATGGTACAAGTAAATTAAGGCCACATCCTAGCCTGTAAAGCATGTCTGGGCAGTCTTCCATTGAGAGAAGTTTTCTATAGGCTCTACAGAATTAGAGCTTTTTGACATTACCCATAGCAGTTTTCTTATGTTTTAAGAACTACTTCTTCTGACTTCTGGAAAACAGAGCCAGATGGCCTTGTCTCTGAAACCTTATAAAATCCAAACCTGAGAGTACCCGTGGTAACTGAGGGATCATTTGAGAAGTATCAGGTCTTCGTTCCCATATGATCTTTCTTGCACTTTTGCCAAATAGTAGCCCCAGAATGTTGTGGATCCTTCAAGTAAGCTGATCATAATTAAGTACTGCATTCCTGTAAGGTTCATATATCCCAGCAGTTAACACAGGAATTTAGAAACCCTAATGACCTCTTCTCTAAAAGCACAGTTCTCTTTCTCTTCTACTCTTCTGCTTCATATTGCTATGCTGTGTGTGTCCCCCCTTTCCACACTCTGAGGCCCATAGAACAGGTAGTAGTGCCCACCCACTGTAAGCTATTTCAGCCTCTGGATTTTTCCACTCTTCCCTTCTGGACTCCAGGCTGATTTCTATAGACTATTATACCTTTGGCCCTGGAGTCATCTTTCACCATGAAAGTACAATGAAAGTGTATTTGTGAATGTATTGCCACTGAGGCAAATAAAATCATGTGATTTACTTAAACTTTTTTTTCAAAATTAATTTTCTTCTTCTGGCTTTGAGATAAATCAAAAGATTGGTACTGCTTCTCAGACTCATGACCCTCAGGAACTCAGAATAACGTGTCTGGTGAGTAATGCTGCCTCTTTCCCCTCCCTGTAGAGCCCTGAAGATAAGCTGAAGTGAAATCCAGAATGCATGGCTGCGTCCAAACTTGGTCATGCCTTGTAAGTTTCTACAGAGACTGACTTCAGGTCAGATATTACAGACTTTGAGAGGACCTCCCAGTTCTGTAGCAAGAATATTGGGAAAGGTCAGAACCATTTAATTGACCTTTTTATTCTGCTTAGAAGTGGCAGCTGCAATTTCCTACTTGAAGAAGCAAAATTTGGGAGTGGGGGTGATAAAGAATTCACAGTCCTCCCTAAGAGAACTTCAGCATTCAATTAAGTTCGCAAGGCCTTTCTAATAACATCAAGTGTTGTGAATCAGAGTCTCAGCGTTTGAGGCACGCAAATCTTATTTGTGCTTGTAGCTATTGTTCTAAAACAGAAATCGGGTTGGTTCACTTCTTCCGGTAGCTGTCGTTGCATCCACTGTCCATGTTGTGGTCAGGTCACTTCACAAAGCTCAACATTCATTCCTTATTCATGCTTCAGGAGTTGAAATTGTTTAAACATTTTGTGTGTTTCTCACAGCCCACAGCACCTTCTCTCAACTCCATATGCATTACTAGAGTCCTATATTTTCTCCGTGTCTATGTCAATCCCTCCAGAGCGAAATGGTCCATCTTCCTTCAAGGCTTGTCTGTGTATGTATTGTCCCACATGAGGGGCATGGCCCTGGTTGTGTTTAGTTGCTGTGTTTCCCTTAAAAGTTAGAATGACCGGAGCCTGTTTCATATTTATTTCTTTATTTGTTTAAAAATTGTCATGGTCCTTTTTTAAAAGCAGAACAAATTTCACACACACACACACACACACACACACACATATATATATATATATATATATATATATATATATATATATATATCATGCATTGACCTATATCATATATGTCCATCTACGTCACTTCATTTAGGAGTGTGCTGAGTGCAAACTCATGTCCCATTTTAGGGCTAATATCGAAGGGAGCCACTGCTAGTCCTACCTGTGATTTTGTTTCCCTCTCCTCTCCATTTGTTTCCTTCTCTTTTCTTGTTTTTCCTGTAATTACCGATGACTGAGCCAGCATTGGAATGAGGTTGAGACATTGGAAAGAGAATATGGAAATAGCCAAGCTGTGAAATCCTATCATTTTTGGATCCTACAGTCAAATGCAGGTGCCATTAACTAAAAACCCAGAGACCAAGAGGATCAAGCTTGTGGAGAAACAGTGTAGTTCATTTTAATGAATATTTAATTGGCCCAAAGACATCTCCTTCTCTTTCTTCATTAGAACTTTTAATCCATAAGGGAATCTTTGTGAGGACTTTACTGTGCTAGGGGAGACATACACTGAATATTAAATATCATCGTTGAGCCCAGAATTGCAAATCATTGCAAGGATCATAGGCACTTTTCCAATGGAAGGTGTGGACAGAAGGTCCTAGTGGTGATGGTGATGAGTTAGTGCTGGGACAGAAGACAAAGGGGGTGTCTGCTTATAAGCAGAAAGACTAGGAGGCAAGGAGAAAAGAAATACCTCTGATGTTTTTGGACCATGAAAGGACAGGTGAAACTCAGCATGGTGACTCCTAGGAAAGACTCGTCAAGTCCTTTAAACAATGAGAAACACCACATTGCTTTGTGTTCTGCACTTGTTCTTCACATTGCAAGGACATATGTCTTCTCCCCCAAGTGTCTTTGAAAAGAGCATTATTTCCTCTTATTAGACAAAATGAATCATTTAATGGTAAAACCAACATAAAAATCTTCCAACAGAAAGTCAGCACAGTGTTTGGAAAAAAAAAAGGTAACAGAAGAGACCTGTTAAAATACCCATTCCTGAATCCTCCTGCTTGAGGGCATGGCGATTTTTTCCCTTCCCTTTGATGATTTCTGTCTCTCTGCCCAGCCTAGATTTTTAATGACTGAGTGCTTGAAATCTTTTCTTGCTATCAAATTGGCTTGTCTCAAAGGATTCTTCCCTTTTTTCCCTCTCACCCCACAAGGATCTTGTTGCTTGATTTAATTCTATATTTGAAGGGCGACAGAAGATGGAGAGGACCAAATTAGAAGGCTGGATTCTTTGAGATAAGTTCAAAACTCCAGTTGAAATATTTATAAAGTAAGATTTGTGTTGGGATAATCACAGGATCTGCTGCATTGGAGTTCTCGTCCACACCAGTTGCACCACTGTTTAATAGTCCATTGTCATTGCCCCATGGGGAAATTGGGAATCTGAGTTAATGTGGGGATTTTGTAGACACAGCTTGAAATTGGCAACTGTGCCTTCCCTTGAGGCAGGAAGACATCATTGTGCCTCAGAACCCACAGGAGTGGAACAGGGATGGCCTCAAAAACCTCAGGAACAGCAGACCTAAATTAGCTTAAGAGTGGAAACTTCGTGAAGCTGGAGAGATGGTTCCTTCAGTCAAGTGTTTGCAGCGAAAGCCTGAATTCAGTCCTAGAGGACACAGAATAAAAAGAGCCTTGCACATTGGCATTTTATTGCAATCCCAGCTAGAAAGGCATTCACATACAGAGTAACCGAGGGAAAGAGAAACACCTGAGGTTCATTACTGACTCCCACATGGGCGCGCGCGCGCGCGCACGCACACACACACACACACACACACACAGACACACACGCGCGCGCGCGAGAGGGAATGCAGGACCAGGAGGAAGAGGCAAAGCAAGACGAAGAGGAAGGCAGAAGAGAGGACTGCCAACCTGGTTCCGGATATTAGATGTTTCTCAGTGTTTTTTCTACTTTTGGGGTTCTTGTTTAAGAATTTATCCAATACTCTGTCTTGTTCAGGTAGAAAAACTTATTACTGCTTTACGCTATTGTTTAGTGAAGGTGCTGATGGTTTTTCCCGGTACCAGGCTAGAAATGATTTCACCACATCACAGGCAACGTTAAAGTTATGACTAGAGGTTTTAAACCATAACAGGAGACCCGTAAATGCCTGGTTTGTCTGCACCTTTTTCTTTCTGAGCTCATTCTAAGCATGAGTAGTGTGGATGTCCTTAAGAGTTCACTGTAGTTTGGGCTTGACGGCATCGGGAGTTTTGAAGTCTGTTTGTTCTTTGTATATCCGGTGTGTTTTAAGGTTATGCATCATTATTATGGACTCAGATTTGAAACTAGAGCAGAGAATTTGAATTTAGAAAGCTTTATATTTGTCCCAATGCCTTAAGAGCTGTTCTTTTTCTTTTTTAGCAAAGTCTAGAAGATAGAGAGGAAAGATAAGGGAGTGGATAGTGATTTGTCTAGAGAGACTCCCACATGTACTCTGGAAGTCCAAGCCCTCAGCCTCCCCATGGTTGTTTAGTGGGACCTCCTCCCCCTTACTTTTCTTTGTGCAGCTAGATTTACATACCTGACTTCTGCATAAAATCCTATTTGGAGGTAGACCCAAAAGTATTTTGAAACTATGGGCATAGAAGAAAGAGAGCTGAACCTAGTTAAGTGTATTTCTTTTGTAAGGGAAAATACAAGTCAAATCGATGCCTTAACAGCCAGGAATCCTTGCTTTGCAACTAAAAGCCAAAAGCCAGAGCTGGGTGCAATGCTGGAGGATCACTTACATGCCATGGGTAAATTCCTAATTTTCATCTCCAGAAACACAAAAAGGTGCATAGGTGTAAATTAAGGGGGTGGGAGGAGAATTAGGATGAGGGAAGGAGAAAGGAGGGAGCATATCTGCAACACACATCAAGAACTATCTTCGATTCCTTTGGTGTGAATTCGAAGTCATCAGAAATGCTCTCAGTCATCGGCCTCTTTGTTTCTAAGTTTGTGTTTCCTTTGGGGCTGGATAGCCTCAGATAGGTGACAGACCTATGTAAAATGGATGAAACACTTTATTCAAACGGCCTGGGAGACCCTCTGTCCCGTGACATCAGCCCCAAGTCTCTGCCTACATTAAATAAGGCTGCATGCTACCTCATAGGTTACAATCTCTCCGTGGGAGTATGCTCAGTCATTTTTATTGTTTTTCTTTTTCCTGAGTGTAAATCACGTCATTCTACACATTTGTTCTGAGTTCATACATTCCTTCTGCTTCACAATGTCCAAATATGAATGTGCTTGTGTTCATTTCAGATATCAAATTGTCTTACATTAAATAAGCATAATAAGGATTATTTGAGAATTTTATCGATAACATATTTTAAGTTTGTTCGTCAATGTATTATATCGAGCAACACATTGTATTGAAAAAGTTCTACATAGTTCCTGGATTTTTATGAGTACTATTTCTTCAGCCAAGTTGATAGAAATAGATCTTCTGTGTTAACCACTGTAGGCATTTCTGACTTTTGTGAATACTATTTGACCTCCAAAGAGACTTACTAGTGTCCTTAGTTTTTCAGAGAGCTGCTGTTAACAAATCCTTATTGGACTCCCCCTTGGTAAGGAGCTTTGCTACATGTTCCACATACCAGATCTCATTTAATCCTGTACAACTTGCATGTGCTTACCCTATAATGCTGCTTCTACTGGTTTTCTTACCTTTTGACCGCAGAACTCTCTGTGACCTTAAGAGTGTTAGTTCCAGGTCTTAATTTTGAAGGGATTTGTCTTGTCTTTACTAAAGAAGGGTTTCCTATACTAATGTGAAAAGATACTTATTTAGAGCATCTCAGTTGCTCAAAAAGGAAATTTGCCCTTGAGACTTCGACCAAATGTGACAAGGGAACTATTTAAACCTGCTCTGTCCCTGTCTCGTGGCTGTCTATCTTGGATTCTAGACAGGTTTTGGATTTGTGTGGTTATTATTTGGAATAATTAACTGTACAAATAAAACCTAATGTCAGTAAAAGAAAATTATTTCTCAGTTTCGTACTGGTCTGATTGTAACCACCAGAGAAATATGGCAAGAAGAAAAGCAAAGATCTGTCCATTGGTTGAAAATACCACACACGTTTCATGGCGCTGCACATGCCTCTGAGTGGAGTCATTAATTCTTGTGTAAAAATGATCCTCATGGTGTCAATACTTGGGAACGCTTTAAGGTCACTGGCATTACTACCTCACAGCCTTCCCAGATTCTATAGCTAGTGAGTAAACTTATTTTGTGTAATCCTGTGAAGAATTATGTTTGTTTAACTTTCAGTTCTTATGGTCAGATGTTTAGCTCTATTTAACTTAGCTTACAGCAGTGAAAGTTTCTCTGATCTTTTAAAAATACAGGTCAACTTCTGAGCTCTTAGGAAGTGTTTAATCAGTAGACATTGTCGTGGACAGCAGTCCTTCCTTCCTGATAAAGCCTATGGACACACAGAAAGATTGCTTCCAACCCTTCCAAAAACAATGACACTCAGTCAATCGAAGAGATGGGAAAAGAGCAAATCAGTTAAGTCACTTTCACCCATAGTAAAAACTATAGAAATATTCTTAGATCTTTGGAATTTGTGAAATTTCTATAGAACAGACACAAAGGTATCGTTATAGAGGACCAGAATTCCCAGTCAGCTTGAGATGCTTCCAGAAGTTTGGCATTTTAAAATACTTTATTCTTTCATCGTCACACTGCTTCACTTAATTGGTCTTGGTAATTTATTTATATCTTGCTTTCATAAAGACCTCTTCGAAGTTTTGTGTAAATTCTAAAGTCAGTTCCTTGACATCTTTTCTAGTGTTTTATATTCTATATGGAGTGCCTGTCATACTTTCACTTTGGTATCTTTTCTGAAAAGAGAGAGAGAGAGAGAGAGAGAGAGAGAGAGAGAGAGAGAGAGAGAGAGAACAGCAGGTTGGGGGGAATAAGAACAATTATTGTTGACCTGTCATCAGAGATTAGAAGACAGGACATCATATTAATTAGTTTCTTCATTCGGTGGAAAGCTGAGTCCAGTATACTTCAGGTTTAGTTGGAGCATGCCTGTCAGTAGCTATCATGCAAGGGTTTCTCCACGCCTAAAACAAGTGCTACATTAACCGTTCCTGTTACACTTGAAATGTGTGCTCTGTACAGAGCTCGATGTAGGGGCTTTCTTCCATGTCATATGCACCGTCCTGTAACGGGGAGACTTCTTTATCATTTACCCTTCGCACCTATGAAAGACCAAGTGAAGTCATTTGCCGTAGATTGTTGAGTTGCTGATGAGTCAATGCAGACCTTGGAAACACTTACACTAATACCAGGGAGTACACACGTTACAGAACAGGGACTTTGCCCGAGCCACTCTTTCTCTGAGCTATATTTTCTCTAGGAAAAAAGAAATGGTTCATTTTCATGTTCAATTCTCTGTGATGACTTGTCTTGCTTTGTGTGGTAATAGCTGAAGAATTCTGAAGGGAAAAGGGGGGTCTTTACATCGAAACAAATATACCATGTTCTTTCAAGTTGTATTTGGGACGCGTTAAACACATTTCTTTTAACTCCTCTAACTAAAGCAATTAGGAATAATTTTCCTTTGTGGATATTTACCTCAAAGGAATTTTATAAGAATGACCGAATCATTTGCAGAAGAGATACAATGTTTAATATTTTCAGATTTGTAGGGTTTTTTTTCCCAGGATTTTGCCTGCATCTGATTTCATCTGAGAAAGACACTGGGTTTCCCTACTCCCATAGCTCATTTATAAAACATGCCAATATTTATTCAAGCCTTTGTAAGCCTGGGAGCCAGATTGCAATGCAAACAGATTAAAGTTGTTTAATACTTCTAGTCCCACCATCAAGGCTGTATGCATTCCTGAAATGAGCAATAGCCCCATACTTTCTCTCTCCGAACGTCCATACTAACGGGACATCATTTGCTATATAATTGCTTATATAACTCACAACACATGGGACCATGTAGTGCATAGCGAGCCTTTTAAGAGACTAGCTTAATATCTTTGCTTTCCAATTTTAAACATAAATGACCAGATAGAGAACAGCAAGAATCAGCCTTCTTTATAAATAGAACCTGAGTGATTAAGAGCAGATGTGCTAGGACTTGAAATGTTCTTTACCAGTAATTTCCTTGACCAAAATGAGACATGAGTCTGTGCCCAGATCTTTTACCTAGCAATATTCAGGACATGCAGAAAGGAGAAGGCAATTACCTAAGGAGTTCCTTGTCACTTTGAATTGGATGCTGCTGCTGCTGCTTCTGCCAGCAGTATTTCCTTTTCAAAATTATTTTACTTTTTGAGACTAATTACACATTTCCCCTTCCCCTCCTTTCCTACAAGCCTTCCCATTAATCTCTCCTTAGTCTTTTTCAAATTCATGTTTCTTTATTCTCTCTCTCTCTCTCTCTCTCTCTCTCTCTCTCTCTCTCTCTCTCTGTGTGTGTGTGTGTGTGTGTGTGTGTGTGTGTGTGTGTGTGTGTGTGTATAAATTCTGAAATGCTTAAGTTAACATACTCAGCCTGGATAATGTTCTGAAATTCCTGGAGAAAGAATCTGATAACAAACTTTCTGATCCCTTGGTTTGGCTCTTGTAATCTTTCTAGCCACCTCTTCTGAAATGTTCTCTGAGCCTTGAGTGAGGGAATTGTTTTGTAGGTGCATCAGGCTAGGCACCACCATCAATAACCATGGCTTCACTAGTAGTCATTCAAATATTCGTACCGAGTATGGTTTCCCTCTTTTAAGTCCAACTAGAGAGCTCTTTGGTTTCAACTCCTTCATCCTTTGGGTTATCATGCCATGCTGGTCATTGTTATGGTTCATAGGTGTCATACTTGGGGACGACTGTTGGTTGCTTCCCTCCTCAAGAAGTTTCTGTGGAGTCTTTGGGTGCTGTGAAAGCTAGTACTCAGAGAGAAGGATCTCAGGTCAGTTCTAGCTTAGAGACCTCTGCATATCTCACAGGTATTGGAGTAGCCTTTGAGAAAATATCATGAAAATGAACATTTCTTTAAAAGCGGGGCAGTGGTGGATCTCTGGGCCAGGTGGCAAAAATAATTCAAGAAGATTGTCGCCTTCCAATTTGTGGAGGAGGAATATTTAAGTGCCCTTATTTGAATTCAACTCTTCTTTCATGACTTTATGATACCCCCCCTCTCTGTGTGTGTGTGTGTGTGTGTGTGCGTGTGTGTGTGTGTGTGTGTGTGTGTGTGTGTGCGTGTGTGTACACAAGAAGGATATTTTCATTCACTCAAGGGTCCTCATTTTACTTCAAAATTAAACCTCTATTAATAGGACCTTGCAGTAGAGCTTCCAGCTTGTCAATATTCTTGAAATGCTAGTCCTTTACCTATTTGTCTGTTGCAAAACACATTAGAGGTTTAATGATCCTCAAATGTGAAATAGCCTTTTAAGAGAGATGAGTCTTACTGTTGACAAGGAACACAAGGTAGAGGAGTGAGAGCCAAAATTGCAAATAGTGACTCTCACAGTCAACTCACGTACCCTTGCTGTACATATGTGTAGAAGCTTTCTTGACCCTTGAACTCCAAAGGATCTAGCACTGTAAATGGTGTTCCTGTTTAATTTTAATCTGTTAAAAAAACTTTTAAACCAGCATACCTTTCATTCTTCTGCCTAATTCTAGTTGGCATGGTGGTGGCTACATATGTGGATGTTTATCTGAGCTACTGAATCTTTGGGACAATACTCTCTCTTCATTAGAAGGAATTAGCACATCTATTTTTTTCTGAGTAACTCCATCTTGTTATGTGGAAAGACTTAATATTCAAGCTCCATCAAAACATAATTACCTAAGATGCTTTTGAATAGAGAATGGGATTCAGTCTGCACATCTGAAAGATGTCAGAATGTCGAAGTTTTCATTCTTGTCTTCTGTTTAGTCTCTACAGATGAGCTCAGACGAAAAAGTTGTAGCAACCATCCTGAGCTTTTCCTGTTATACTATTGGTGTCCAGTAGGAGTTACATATGCACCTTATTTCTTGACTGTGCAGAACACCTAAGTCATGCATTTGAACTATATATCCTATCCGTTTAACTTGGTCATAACTGCACTGATTCTGTCACAATGGTGATCAGTTTTTCAGATTACAGTAGAATATAAAACATGTAAATAGATCAAATCATTCTTATACCTGAGTTTAAGTAAAATACAATGTTTACAAGAAAAGTCATGAAAGAAATTTAGTAGAAAAAAGGTGGGAGTCAATGACTCAGTGAACTATTAACTTCAGGGTTTGGCTGAAGATGCCAAGCTCTCTTATTTCTTACAATTGCAGATAGCGCTTGATCAATCATTGTTCAACTTCGGTCTTCACCCTTATGGTCAGGACAGTAGCATGTATACCATGAAGACCATGCTCTCATTTTAGAAATGTAAAGGTGTATTTTTTTGTTTTTGTTTTTGTTTTTTTTTTTATTAACTTGAGTATTTCTTATATACATTTCGAGTGTTATTCCCTTTCCCGGTTTCTGGGCAAACATCCCCCTCCCCCCTCCCCCCTCCCCTTCCTTATGGGTGTTCCCCTCCCAACCCTCCCCCCATTGCCGCCCTCCCCCCACCAGTCTAGTTCACTGGGGGTTCAGTCTTAGCAGGACCCAGGGCTTCCCCTTCCACTGGTGCTCTTACTAGGATATTCATTGCTACCTATGAGGTCAGAGTCCAGGGTCAGTCCATGTATAGTCTTTAGGTAGTGGCTTAGTCCCTGGAAGCTCTGGTTGCTTGACATTGTTGTACAAATGGGGTCTCGAGCCCCTTCAAGCTCTTCCAGATCTTTCTCTGATTCCTTCAACGGGGGTCCTATTCTCAGTTCAGTGGTTTGCTGCTGGCATTCGCCTCTGTATTTGCTGTATTCTGGCTGTGTCTCTCAGGAGCGATCTACATCCAGCTCCTGTCAGTCTGCACTTCTTTGCTTCATCCATCTTGTCTAATTGGGTGGCTGTATATGTATGGGCCACATGTGGGGCAGGCTCTGAATGGGTGTTACTTCAGTCTCTGTTTTAATCTTTGCCTTTCTCTTCCCTGCCAAGGGTATTCTTGTTCCCCTTTTAAAGAAGGCGTGAAACATTCATATTTTGATCATCTGTCTTGAGTTTCATGTGTTCTATGCATCTAGGGTAGTTCAAGCATTTGGGCTAATAGCCACTTATCAATGAATGCATACCATGTATGTCTTTCTGTGATTGGGTTAGCTCACTCAGAATGATATTTTCCAGTTCCAACCATTTGCCTACGAATTTCATAAAGTCATTGTTTTTGATAGCTGAGTAATATTCCATTGTGTAGATGTACCACATTTTCTGTATCCATTCCTCTGTTGAAGGGCATCTGGGTTCTTTCCAGCTTCTGGCTATTATAAATAAGGCTGCGATGAACATAGTGGAGCACGTGTCTTTTTTATATGTTGGGGCATCTTTTGGGTATATGCCCAAGAGAGGTATAGCTGGATCCTCAGGCAGTTCAATGTCCAATTTTCTGAGGAACCTCCAGACTGATTTCCAGAATGGTTGTACGAGTCTGCAATCCCACCAACAATGGAGGAGTGTTCCTCTTTCTCCGCATCCTCGCCAGCATCTGCTGTCACCTGAGTTTTTGAGTAAAGGTGTATTTTTACTAGATGTAAATAGGTGGATTTCCTTCAGATGAGTGCAGGTGGTCATGCAGGCCAGAGGTATAGGGTTCCCTGGAACTACAGTTACATTTGGTTGTGAACCAAATATTGAGGGGAGCAG
Source organism: Rattus norvegicus (assembly GCF_021556685.1). Taxonomy (NCBI): domain Eukaryota; kingdom Metazoa; phylum Chordata; class Mammalia; order Rodentia; family Muridae; genus Rattus; species Rattus norvegicus. The sequence goes on along the minus strand of NC_141534.1, from coordinate 262,835,408 downwards.
GGAACTGAACCTAGGGCCTGTACAAGAGCAGTATATACTTTTAATAGGTGAGCTATTTTTCCAACTTCTTGTACATAGACTTTTTTGATCATTTTCCAGCTAATAAATAGAACAATGCGGCATGCTTTCCTGCAGTGCTGGAAGGAGCCAGTTCAGCCAGGTGTTCATGATGATATCCAGCCAGTGTTCTAACCTCTAGAGCTTAGCTATATTATCAGCATTTTAAACCTAGGATAGTTTCAACATCCCATAGATTTACCATGGCATAATCTCTCAATAAATCGAAAATTCTCCCTAGTGGTGGACATTCGTTGAATATGATAGAAAGAGAGATATCAAGCTCACTAATGGTCTTTACTCCTTTCCTAAAGCCCGTTTTCTCCACTCTCCACTTTTCTTTAATATGGCACACTACCAACAGTATTGACCCCTCTGCCCATCCCCATCATTACTATTTCTGTTCATGAGATCCTTTTTATTGTACAGCTGGATTAGGACTTTGCCACTGTGCTTCCAGATGTGATAAATAAGATAATTTCCTGCCAAATTGATATGTTCATCTTTGTGCCCTCCAAGGTGTCTTATGGAAATCTCTTTCCATATATGTTTATGATTCTGATTAGCCATGTCTCCACCCCACTACCAATGAACCAGAGAATTGACGGCTTATAATTATACCTCATATCTCTAAGAACATCAGGGGTGATGTATGTACATCACCCTCATGCAGCTGGTTCCCTACCTCATGTTATCGATAGAAGCATCACTAACTCAGGCTTCTTCCTTGCATGATTGAAATGATCTTCTCAATTCGGTAACCTACTTGTGAACTATAGATAACACAGCTCTGAAAATATAGGAATGGGGAATAAGATTTCAGGATAGGATTAAAGCTTTGTAAACCCAAAGAAGCAGAAATGATGTAACTGGATAAGCTCTAATCACTTCAGGTTTATTCTCTATGAGCTGTAGTTTTTTTCTCTACAATGAGTGGATCTTTGATGAGTAGAGTGTCTCAATGTAACCAGAGTAAGAATTTGCCATCATTCATAAAACACAGAAATAGGTGTCTTAAACAAATCATTTTGTTCAAGGTCTTCATAATCTCCTCTGCCCTACAAAGACCAGAACCTTTATAAATCCCTCTCTATGACCCTGACAAGAACCACAAAATGCCTTTAGAACATTGAAACTGATACTTAAAGGAAAATAAGGGCTGGGGCAGTATGATGTACTATAGTAGTTCTGGGAAGCACATTTTCCATTAAAAAGTCAGATCTTAAGCTTTTCTTCTCACAGACCTTTTGTGTGGAGAGATTTTTGTCATGTTTGGGACAAGATTTGTCCTATTAGCCAGCTCTTTATTTCTAGGACAATTACTATAGCAATGATTGGTAGGGACTGCACAGGCTGAGATGTGCTAAATGGCTGAGTGGTGATGTTGGCATGGTGGGTGGAGGAGCTACAGGAAGTCATTTCAACAACAACATTGCTCTTCTTATTTTCTTCATCAATACACATTGTAAAACATGGCTAACTGGCCAACAGCTCTCTGTCCTGGTTATGTATAAACATAGCAGTGGGACAACAAGGGAAGTTTCCTAGTGAGCTCCTTTAAAGAATGTGCCTCCCCTCTCCTAACTTGTTATTGTTTGAGGTCAGTCTGATTTCTCAGTGCTGGGGGTTGAATTAGAATAGAAGGGTGGGTATGTTTTTTATCTAAAGGAAACTCTAGGGAGGACATTAAATGCAGCTACAAAAGAAAAATCAAAGAAGAGCACAGATGAGGATTACTCTTGGGACTTAATGGTGGTTTTGCCTTCATTTCCATTGTCCAGACATTTACTTTATGCACATCCTTTTTAGTCAAATAACAACTTGCCTTTACTTTTTCCTTTCTTACTTTAACTACGCTCAGCTTTTTAATTAAGGCAACCACAAGAGTCCTTAGCAATAGACATACTTTGACATGTGTCTGATATAATTTTATGCATCTGGAGTGCAGTTTGGAACAAACACACAAAAAAGTGTGGTTTAAATAGAACCCCTCAGGTTCTCTTGTTCATAGAGAAGTGTAAAAGGCCTCCTGACATGTGGGAAAGAAGTGTACATTAGAATTCATTCAGATTTCCAATTGGGAAAAGCAGATACATTGGGTTCTGACAGAGAGAACTGGGAAAGAGAATGTTGGGAGAAGAGGATTGCCTAGGTTTAGAACTGGAGAAGGCTTGAAAAAGCCAAAGCAGCTCAATGGGATGATAGAGATGTGATCGAAAGTGATGACCAAAAACCCGGATGTACAGCTATAGGTCTGATGTCACTCGTGTGCTTAGGCTGTCTATGAAATGCTTTTTTTTTACCTACAAATACAACAGGAACTATCCAGAAATCCCTGCCACTTCAATGAGAAGAGAAATAAAATCATTCTAGGAAATATGCCAAATGATGTTACCCTGTGTCTCCGAATACTGGGCATTGAGTCCTAAATTGAGTATGGACATAATCAACTGCTTTCAGATTGGTAATTTGATGAATATTATGGGATAAGGTTAAAAAATAATGCCTTAGAAATGAAAAGAAATAGTTCTTGGAGAAGTTGGAAGAGGTCACTGAAACATTGCTTTTTGGTGAAATTAAATGAAGCAGAAGGACTGTGGAGCCTTATATTCTTTAATTATTGCAATGATAAGGGGGAGAGAAAATCATTTTTTATGTATAAATGGATGTACATGCACATGTGGTGTGTGTGTGTGTGTGTGTGTGTGTGTGCGTGTGTGTGTATGTGTGTGTTCTCATTCATACTCACTTGCCTATACCTACAGAGACGTCACAGCTCTGCTGCTCTCTTTTGCCTCAGAGATGTCATTGACGCTGTTTCTCCAGCCTAGACTGTGACTCATGTTTCCAGCATCACTAAGTCTCTAACACAAGACAAGAAGAAAGGGAAACTATTGTCCTAGAAGTACATGGAAGATAGAAGCAGAATGGCTTTTAGGTGTGTATGTACATATCAGTAGGTGTGCATATTAATTAGTGTTATCAGTATTAATTAGAGTTTTTCCACTCTTAATTACAATGTCATGAAAACCAATGACCTAACTTCTTCATCTCCTCCAATCTCCAGGGAATTTAATTCTGGTCTGACATGATGGATGGTTTCAACATATACTTATTGGTGAGTTGAATAGCACATTTAAAACATAGGATGTTTATTTAAAAGGATCCTCTCTATCCTGTTTTGCAATATTGCTAGAATCCTTGGTGGTATTTACTGTATGTATACTATGTAATGTGTTTTCAGAGCATTTCAACAAGCGAACTATCAGGCTGGTCTGACTTCTGCTTCGAGCCCCTTGAAGATACAGGATATAGTGGGGAGACTCCAGCCATCACTGTAGGGACATGTGAGGAATTTTGTCACTAACATGCTCCCCAATTTTCTATCTGGCTTGAGATAGAAAATACTTACAGTAATGAAGTATCCCTATGGGTCTTCTTAGTGTTACAGAAAGTTATCAATTTGCTAGTAATGACTCAGTCTCTTCTTATAACAACAAACAGAAAGTCAAGCTTGCCCTAGGGAATCTGATTTAATGGTGTATAACCATTGATTTAAACCACATAAGAGATTATAAATATTTTGCAGTGTAAGAACAGCCGATGAGTTTCGTAGATATTAATCGTCTCATTAGGGCAAAGTTAAGAAAAATCACTGCACTTCATTTAGCTTAGTAGTTTCAACTGAATTGACTTCTTGACTTGGTATCCAGAAACTAGAATATTCCTTTTCTAGACTCACACCATTGATCTGGAAAGGCTTCAAAGCATGTTTTGTTCAACTTATTCTTTTCAATCATAAGCAAAAAGACACAGAGAAAGGCTAAGTGACTTGCAAAGGTCACATGTTGGCAGCTTTCTAGATTCAGAAGTTTTTTGGAATGGACTTAGTGAAAAGGAAATGTAGGGAGCAAATTTATTAGTTTCTTTTCTTATAGCTGAGACCAACTACCTGACAAGAGGCAATTTAAGGGAAGAAACTTTTAGTATGGCTTACAGTTAGAAAGGACACAATCATGTGAGGAAGCATGCTGTCAGGAAGCAGGAAACTGCTTGGTCACATTTTATATGCAATCAGGAAATAGCCAGTGAATGGGAAATACGGTCCCCGCCCTCCCTCCACTGACCCAGTTCTTTCAACAAAGTTCTACTTTTGGAAGATTTCATTGCCTTCTAGAACAAGCTCCACCAACTGGGCACAAGTGTTCACAAACATAAGCCTACAAGACATCTACAATCAAACCACAAGGTAGTGTGTTATTGAGCATGCAGGCAGTACAGCCAGTGAGTTGCATGAAAGTAACCTTGCTATTCTGTAAAGAAAGTGGAGTAACGGACAGTTTACATGTATGGGTCTTCTAAGCCCCAGATCATGTTTTAAAATCTCTAAACTTATCATGTCATTTATACTATACGACAATGATTCCTGTTTCTATGATCTACATTAGCGCTGTGACTTTGTAGACCAGTGGTTCCCAACCTTCCTAATGCTTCAACGCTTTAATTCAGCTCCTCAGGTTGTGAGGAGCTCCAGCACAAAATTACTTTTGTTGCTACTTCATAAATGTAGTTTTGCTACTGTTATGAATCATAGCGTGAATATCTGTGATTTCTAATGGTCTCAGGCAACCCCTGTGAAAGGATCATTTGACACTCAAGGGGAAGCAACCCACAGACTGAAAACTATTGTTTTAGCTCCTCCTTCCAATATTTGTTCATGAGCTTCTCTTTAAACCATCAGAGGTACAGCATCTAGTGACATGCCAGAAAGCATTTTCTTTCTATCAAATCCTCGTATTTTTCAGTTATGAGGATATAGTAAGAAAATGAGAGAAGAAAAATTAGCCCCAAAGTTCTGCCTTCTCTGGCAAACAGCCATCACCATATCTACCAAACTCAATTAAAATTTCTTTTCCAATTAAAAACCGTGTGTTAAGGATGTCTTCTACAAAAGCTACTACAATGTCAAAATACAAAAACAAAACAAAAACAAACAAAACAAAAACAATAACAAACAAACCCAAACAAACAAACCCAGCAGGTGGAAAGCTCCCTGTTCCTCTATCATCTCTCTGTCCATCGGTCTGTCCATCTATCTGTCTGTCTGTCTACCTACGCACCCACCTACCCACCCATCCTTCTATATATCATCTATCTATCTATCTATCTATCTATCTATCTATCTATCTATCTATCTATACATTTTGTTTTTTTCCAGATGGAGTTGCTCTGTGTAACAACCCTAGCTGTCCTGGAACTCTCTTTGCAGACAAGGCTGGCCTTGAACTCACAAAGGCCCACCTGCCTCTGCCTCTCCAGTACTGGGATTAAAGGTGTACACCACAACATTCAGTAGGCTTTGTTCTTTTGATCAGTTGTTGACAGTTGTCCTGGGGGGTGGCAGGCAGATTCATAATCCATACACCTTGACAGAAATCCATTTGGCACAGAATATGATATTGTGGACTGGGGACTCAAGAAACGCTGTACAGAACACCTGCAATCGGGTCTTAGGAAGGGGCCTTTCCCTGTAGCATCTGCTGATTGAAACATCTGCAATCCCCTAGCTGATTCTGCTCGCAAGTCTCAGCCTAGATCCATCACATGGCTCTCAGTGCCTGCCCTTGAGGAAAAGTGTCACATAGCTGCTGGAAGATGAGGGTAATGGTTTATGACTTCCGCACCTGAAGTCCTGTTCCCTGGAGATGGTGATCATACAGAACGAATATTGCTTGGCTGGTGATAATGTCACACTGCCATGCTGAGTTACACGGCTTGCCTGGTACCTGCAGCTAAAAAAAAAATGAAAAAAGAAAAAAAGAAAATCTCTTGGCTTATTAATCCCAATGCCATGTAAATAGAGCCTGTGTCAAGGAGATCATAAACGAGAAAACTGATGCACTAATGGGAACATTAGTAAGGAAGAGAGAGTAACCATCCCCTCACTCATCTCCAGTCAGTTCCTGACAGCATCATTAGCCAGTAAGAGAAGGCACATCACTCTTCAGGGTTCCGGAAGGCTTCCTATGCCTTCCTTCCCACCCATGCCCCAGCCCCTCTCAAGCAGTGAGCGTCTCCCAAACCATGTCACCCAACTTCCTTTTTCTGTTCACGTCTTCAGAAAGGGTTATAAGACAATCCTCATAAGAGAACCCCATAGTTGACTACCTTAATTATCAACCAGATATATTGGGGCATGATTTATTAATATTGTCAAGGAACTCAGGAGAGAGTCTAAGAAATGATCTGTTTGACTTATAGAAATTTAATTGCATGCAAAAGGCGGATTTGAAGTTTGCTGACACTCAGTTCTTTAATTGGATTATACCCAGAGACACACAAGTGCACGTCAGTTATCTCGTAAGTATGATAATTAATTGCACCGTCTATCTGAAAGGTCCTGGTGAAGCTTCACCTCCCTGCGTGGCTTGGCCTCCTGTCACCACATCTGTACACCTCTTCTTACTTTCATGATTCTTTTGTTCTTTTCCCTTCTCCATGGCTGTCTGCCGCCTCCTCCTCTCTGTTTTGTCTAGCCCTGTAGCTCCTGTCTGACCTTCCCTTCTTGCCAGTCCCCATCCTTGTTCATCCCTCCATGTTCTCTCTTGTCTTCATGCTCCTTCTCCAACAAGATTAATCAAGGCATCCATTCAAAATAAATCTATAGCTTTCTCTCACAAACTCTTGTCCTCACTTCCGAAACTGAGGCAACTTCTTTTTTTGTTTGTCAATCTTGTGGTATTTCCACCTCAGTAACATCCCATTGTGTGAAAGCAATTGAACCGAATTTTGCTTTGCAAATGTGGAGAACTGGAGTCATCTCTTCCTTCCCACGATGCCTGAGATTTCCTCTCAGTGTGGGTTGTCTCTTTCTTTTTAGCAGATGGTGATTTGTCAGGTTGGCAACCGTGGGGTTCTGACAGGAGACAGAAGCACTTTGGGTTCTGTGGGGAGATGGAGAAGCACTTTGAGAGAGATGTTATGACTCTCAACACTGACATTCACTTGACCTTCATCAGCATTCGAGGGCTTATCTCCTCGGGCCAGAATTATTTCAGCTTCTCTTCCCCCGGTTCTCCCACTTGTGGGCTCTCATTCTTGCTGACTGCTGTTGTGACATGCACCTTCCCAAAGGGCTGTTTTTATCCCATCAAAGACTCCTTGAGTCTTCGCCTGCCCATGGAGTTAAGTTCTGGCTCCTTAGTCTGACATCTGGGCTCTCCAGGAATTAACCTTCACCTGCCTACCTGAATTTGTTTCCCTGGAGCTCTCACAGTCTTTAGATCTCCCTGTAGACTCAGAAATTGACATTTCTACTATTATTCCTTATTCAGCTCATTTTACGTTGAGCTGTGTGGCTTGTATAGTGATAGCTCTCATATTTTCTATATCCAAATGCACTGAACAAAACACTATAAAAGTTAATACTACGGCAACCACAGCTATCTTTCACCTCAGGACCTGAAATAGCTTCAGGTACATTATTTCCCCAGCAGTTTCAGTCATCTGATTCCTGACAGGAGGACTCCTTGCTAGTGACTCTAGTTAGGAGTTTTCCCTGGTGCTTCTTAATCCTTGGATAAGTATTCATGTCCTGTTTGTTCTTTCTTGGCTCTGATCTTTTCTTTTGCTCTGACATTAACTCTAAATCTCTGGTTTGTAGCTTGAATTTTTTTGGGAAGGTTATAAACTTCATCATTGCAGACTGGTCCCCATTGGTTTGCTGTATATTGTGCATTAACATTCAGTAACTTATTTGGAAAACCATTTATATAAATGACCCTATGCCTTATAAAAGGTTTTGTTTGTGTCTCCTCAACTATTCCCTGAAAACATTACTTAGCATATTGTTGGTAGGGCACAGGGCCTTATGTCAGGAAATGTGATCAACAATTCTTTACCGCTAAGAGGATTTTCAATGCTACGCTGGGCAAAGATCTCTACCGATTCTCCCCAAACACAATGTCCTTCTTTCTTACCTGTTCAAATCAGTGCAGGCCCGCTTAGTCAAAAATTGTGTTTTTAGATATGATCAATGTCTCGCAGCTATTTCAAAGTGACCAGTATCTTTTAAAGACTCACCCTTTGAAAAATTACTATTTGCACAGCAAGGTTATGGAGTTTGCTTTAAAATAAGTTTTAAAGGGAGAAAATTAGGAAGGGTTACAAATTAAGCAAGATTTGCCATGTGCTGAAAACTGATGAAACTGAGTGTTCAGTCCCTGTTTTTTGTTATGTCAAAACACAGAGCCCTCAGTGAGGCTGGGTGTGAAATTCTGCCCATGCAAAACTTCTAGATGGCATCAGTGTAACTGGTCTTATAATTTAATTTAAAAATTGCCATGCGTATTCCTGTTTGTCTATATGTAGGTATGTGAATTTGTGTATGCTTGGTGCATACACAGCATCAGCAGAGGATGTTGGATCTGGAATTACAGAGGATTGTAAACTACCATATGAATGCTGGGAGATGAATCTGGTTCCTTTGCCAGAGCTGCACGCTCTCTTAATCAGAGAGACGTCTCTATAGCCCCTTATCACACTTTGGAAGCTTTAAGAAACCTACTATTCCAATAAACTATTTACACTTGTAAATATTTGAAGTTCCTCCAAGTACCCAGAGCAGATTCGGCCACACTTCTTAACAAACACAGCATCCATGGTGTCTTCTGTCAACCTTCTTAACAAAGAGCACCCAGGGCCTTCATGTAACCTTTTCTGCCATTCCGAGACAAATCGGACGTCGAGTTTTCAACACTGTTGGTTGTTTTAAGCTTCACTTGACTCTTTAATTTTTACTGCATGCTGTTTTATTAACAGTGGTGTGGCTGGAATTGTTAGTTGATGTTTATGTGTTGTTTTTGAGACTCCAAAAAGTCTGGTGTCACAGGCTTCACCTGATGCTTTTTTTATGTGCTTATACACTGTGGCACATGTTTATGGGTTTGGTTTAGATTTGACTCATGAAAAAAAATGAAGTGGATATGTCCTAAATTCTGTTGCTAAAATAGAATATGGCCAATTTAAACCCGAGGGAGGTTGTTTGGGGACACAAGATGACAGGAAATGGAAGAAAAGTTCTTGTCAAGATGAGTGAGAAGGTACTTGGCCATTTCAGTTTGATGTAGGTATATCAATTGTTTTCTGGGAACCTTTATGTGAGGAAGACCGGGCGGTGTATGGGAAATCGCGATGCCCAGGGTTCAGTCCTTATCCCTGTAATGAGTGATGTCTCCCGAAGCTGATAGCAGGGCCTAGTAGATGGTGCTAACATTACTCATTAGGTCCTGGACCCTCCGCTGTGGATTATCCAATGAAAAACTCACAGCAACACTCAGTTATGACGACTTTCTTCTGAATGCACACATATCACGGTAAATATGACCAAGTGAAAATTAACCTCTCCCAACACATGCACAGTGCCAATCTATAGGGTGGAGTTTGAAAGTGGCAGCATTCCTCACCCGGCTGGCTCCCAGATAATTGAGACAGAAACCTGCTGATTTATTCAACTAACTTTGATCACAGCAACTGATCAGATATTCCTAAGACTCTATACTATCTAATTACTTCCCAGCTACAGGCCCAGAGTTACTTGATTTTAATCTCTCCTTGTCTAGCTCTGCTGTAGCTCTCTGTCCTCAAAGACAATTCCCGTGGTGACTCCCTCTCATGCCTGACCTCATGGCAACCTTCTTCTTCCTTTTTCTTCTCTCGGACCCTCACCTGCCTCATGGTCGACAGCTTCTATTTCTGCCTTTCTGTTTCGTCTCCCCAGCTGATTGGCTGATTGCCTCTGTATTGACCAGTGAGAAGGTGGGAGAAGAATATTTACAAAACCCAGAAACACCTGATGCTTCATAAAAATCGCAACGCCAGAGTCATGACTGTACTCAGTCAACTCTCTGCTTGTCTAGAAATCAGCATTTGAATAATACAAGGGTAATCTTTACACAGTGAACAAAAGCATCACGCCAACAAAATTCAGATGTAGCTCTCCCCTGCTACATCCAAGGCCTTTTATTAGTTAGGTTTCACTAGTTAAGATTGACCAATGCATGGTATTCTCTAGTCGAAGAATGTAAAACAGGATTAAGTCATTTCTCTGTCACTGTTCTCTGAGTATGAGTTGAATCTAGAAATCTTCATTTCAACGTATTCAGGTGGACATGATACAATTAAACATGAGACGTAGGTTTTTTGTTCTTTCCTTGTCATTTGTCATGTGTTGCTGTAGGTCTTTGTTATCCTGTTGGCAAAGTAAAGGTGATATTCAGCTATTTAATTAACAAGGTCTAACTTGCCCTACTCCAAGTGTCGTAATTATCTCCCTGTTGATGTGATAATATACCAGAACCAAAAGCCACTTAAGTGGTAAGGGGCTTCCTTAGATTATGATTCCCAGAGTCCATCATGGCAGGGATGGTGCGGTTTGGCAGGAGGAGCAGGGAGCAGAGATGTCACGTAGCAGTCACGCCCACCAAACAGAGAGAAGAACCAAAAGGAGAAGTAAGGAAATGAGCCCTAAAATCCTATACCCAGTGAGGTAATTTCTTCAGGAAGACTCCACATCTTAAAGGTATCATAAACTCTCCATACAGTGGCACAAACAAAAGAGCAAGCATACAGGCCCATTTTCTCATTTAAAGTATCACACCAGGCAAGTTAACTAAGCCATGTCTTACCTATTTTCCATCTATTTCCCTGTAGGTAAGAGACCTGCATATTAAGTAGGCGATCTTTGAGCTCATTAGGTGGCAAATGCCTTGGATGTAAGGCACCCACTTTTAAGGAACTCCACATGCTCTAAACCTGTGACCCTGACACCTAAGGGACAGTGATAAAGCTTGATCCCAACCTCTTTCTAAAGCTAAGATTTGGAAATGCTGGTAATTCAACTCTCTTGTCCTTTATAATTGCCACTGGACTCAGTCAGTTTATTCTAAAGTCCTAGCCATCCATTGATTTGGACAATGGAAGAAAGAGCGTCACCATTTGCGGAGTGATTTGTGAGAATCCTCACTGAGACAACTGTGACATCCTTAGAACTGAGTGGAGAAGGAGTCCTTTCTCTTCTTCCCTTCTGTTTTTTTGTTTATTTTTCAAGAAAATAGGGATAAAGGTATCAAAACTACATCTACCTTCAAATGATAATTGAATAAATATTGGAGATCAGTATTATTTCCATATATTGGTTTGGCAGAACAATTAACTTTCTTTCTTATGAAAGTACTACTCCTTTAAACAACTATGTCCCATAAAAAAGAAATCTCCTCATAAAACATTTATAAATAAATAATTTATCTCATTCACATAAAAGTCATATTTTTTCTTAAACCAAAGGTATAAGTAGTTAATGGTTTATGTGGATCCACAGGAAGCTATTTAAATAACTTGATAAGGCTAACAAAAGAGTTTGGATTTGAATTTCTGAACATTTTAACTTTTAGGTAAGCTAGTGACTCACTTGATCGATTATCGTAAGGTTGATGTGGGAAAATTGGGTGTCAAGTCTAAGCCTACTTCTCTAACACTTTTGCTTTCAGCCAATTTTTAAATCAAAAAGATTACAAAGAAAAATGAAATCTCTAGACTCCAACATCTTTGGCAGAGAAATTGCGATAAGAAAACCACTTATCTTTAAATCCACAGGGCTCTCTTGCATAGGCTTCCTCCTGTGGCATTGTGGGGCCACACACAAAATACACGTTTATATCTTCCTCCAAAATAGATGTCTACTGGTTCATCTTGTACGGTCTATGGGCACATAAAGCATATTCTCCCCCTAAACACACACACACACACACACACACACACACACACACACACACACACACACCCTCCTCATCATTAATTCATAATATAATCCTGAGAGCCTTAAGCATGCCTTCTATGTCTGTTTCCTCATTTTACTTTCCTGGATTGGGAAAATTTTGATCATGGCTTTCTACACAAAGTATCTGTCACATAAGAGGTACTCAATAAATAGCAAAACTGCCCGCTTTTGTTTTTAACTTGTAATACCTCAATTAAAATATTGGAATTTATAAGGTTGTTTATCATATATGTATAAAGAGAGTTAAATTGGGAAGCTGGGGTAGACTCAGTTGGGAATTTATTTGAGGGAGTTGTTTCTGGACAGTTTCAGGATTGCTGTGATATGACAAAATTTTTCGAAATGGATTTTCGATGGAAATTGTGCATATCCTCCATTCCCATAGAGAAATCTGCTCTTGACATGTGGGGAAGGTTGTAATTGGAAGACAGACAAGCCACGCTATTCAGCACGTTTTCCCTGCAGTCTGGTGGTTTTGGTTCAAAGCACACATCCTGGAAGAGAATTAACTTACAGTACATTATTAGGGATCATGATTTGGTAAGTGTTGACATATTATGTTAATAACGAAAGCGTTCAGGTATGTGGAGCGGGTTTCTTCATTGAAGGATAGCCCTGTCTTTTTGCTTTCTTTCTTTCTAACGTGCTAACAGCTATTCTATAGCAACAGAAGTTTAATTCCCAAAGCATATGCCGTCCAGACATCCCCTTCCCAGCTTCGAAAAGGATCTCAAAAAATAGATATTGCAGAAAACACTTTAAAGTATCCCTTTGAAACAAAATTCTACAGGCCAAATCTTTTGAATTATTCCGATTCAGTACTACAGTCAAGTTACTACATGCAAGTCTAAAGAAAGCAGTGTGGTTTTCCATAGCCCATTAGTACGGCTCTGAGATTAGAGGCTGTACATTTACTTAGTATAAAAGGTAAAGGCATTTGTCCCTGCCCTGTATTATCTCCTCAATTCTGTCTGGGTAAAGTGACTTCGATAATTTGAAGTAAAAGGCTGTGTCCCAAATTGACTTCTATTCATTGGTCATAACTTAAGGGACCGGAGATGGTTTTTCCTAGGAAAAGGGAGCAGGGTAGCCTTGGCTCGTTGAATTTTAGGTCAATATCTCCGATGATTTGATTACTTTTAGAAAGCCCTCTCAGGTTTTCTATAGTTTAGTGATTGCTCCTTTCTGGGAAACGCAGAGCACTGGCTCTGTTGACCGCTCTCCTCCTGGCCTTTCTTCCCTTGTCTGCCCAGCAGACTCCTGCGCCTGGGCTGTCTCCATGAGTGTACTGAAAGTTCCAAGAGGGCAGAGCTTGACGCACCCCGGTGGACTCAGCACAGCACAGCACACAGTGTACATCTGACAGATCGTAGCTACAGCACGGGCTTTTGGCACTTGCAAAGTTCTTGAGAGGACGCATTTGGTAGAACAGCACCCTGTCTGTTCGTTAGATAAAGCCTTCAAGGCATGCTCTGCTGGCCGAGCCTGCCGAGACTCGCCGAATAGGAAGGAAGAAATGCTTTTTCCCTCCTTTCTTCCTTTGCTCTCAGAGCTGAGGATTCAGCCAGGTGCTCTATGATGACTTTTGTTTTAATTTTAGAACTAATAGTCATTAATCACCAGCTCTTATTTATATAACTATTCCGTCCGAGAAATGATTCGTGAGGAAGAGGTTCCGAGGGAAGGAAGGTGACTGCTAGGGGGAAGGAGTGAAGTAAGAGAGGGTTACGTGTGTGTGGAGAAGAATCAGACTGTCTTATCTGCATGGGTGGAAATTGTCAAAACATAAATTTAAAATTTACCAAAACAGAAGGATGGTAGACAGAGTGATGAGGCAAAGAGCATGTATGTTCCCTTGAAAATGGTGGAGTAAAGTGCTCTATTTTATTCTGTTGTTGCTATCAGGAACTGCAGCCTAAGATCCCAAGCTCTTAAATGTTAAAAGGTAAACAGTATGTATGTATAATGGCAAATATTGTTAAGTTTGAAAAGTACTTAATTTAAAGGTGCAGGCCATCTATAATTCCTAATTCCTACAGTTGAGACCTGCGGTCCACATCTGCAACGCGCTCACTTGGCTTCATCAGCTAGTTACGGGATGTTCCGGGGGGGGGGGGTGGTATTCACCTTATTTACCTGCGGAATGAGCTGCTCCGTGAAAAGGAATGAGATTCACTTCATGGTTGAGATACCATCACAAAAAACTCAGAGTGGAGAGTGAAAAGCAGGCCCCCAAGTTCATTTCCTATCCCTCACAAAGGAAGAGAGGGCACCTGATGTGCTGTGCACCTTGGCGTGGTGAGGACGGATAGTTAGAGAGGACTGGGTAAACCCGGAGGTGCCGTCCCACAGTAATAAGTGCAGGAGGTCCTGAGCAAGGCCAGTTTTCTAGATCCTCCTCTGTGCATGCGGCTTCAGAGGTAGGTCCATTCCTGATTCTTGCCATACCCTCGCATGTCTCACTGAGAGCCTCGTGATGGATTCCAGACAAGTGTCTCCAGCTTCCTTTATGTAGCTTTTAGAAAAAATGCCAGAGGACCAGGAAGTGACCATCCAGCTCCTGGGATTTCCTCGGGTACCAAACTGCCATATCCCACGCCTCGGGACTGCCGCTGTGTTCAAAGAGGATCTTCTAACTCTAACTCCAGCCTTGGTGCTGCCTGTACCTGTGATTATATATGAAATTATTTTCTGTCTGTTACTTTATCCAGAGTTGTGTTTCTGTGATTAATTTGCCTCAATCACTCCGTGTAACAGAAATCGGCTCATTTCATGGCTCTGTAATTTTCTCTTGTGCAAATATTCCACAGTTCATTTATCGGATTCACTCTCTACAGACTGAGGGAGTACTGCAGGTGACACTGACGCTGATAAACAGGCACATATCTTCAGGACATCGTTACCAGATACAAGTAAAACTGGAACGCATGGTGTATAAGGGATGCTTGCTTATTCTCGGTACTCTAACCTTGTTCTCCTACTACTACTCTTTCTTTTTCTTCTCCTTTTGAAATTGGCTTTTGTTGTGTTGCTCTCGTCAGCCTGGAACATACTGTGTAGTGGAGGATGGCCTTGAAATCTGAGATCCACCTGCTTCTGCTTGCTTGTCTTAAAGACAGATGCCGTTTATTGAGATCATAATATAATTACATCATTTAACCCTTGCTCGCCTCTCTCAAAAAACTCCTATGGACACCATCTCGTTTGCTTTCAAAATCATGACCTATTATGTTTTGTTTAAATTGTTGATATATATATATATGATATAATGTATTATAATACATATTATATAGTTCTATAACTATAATAGTATAAAATGTAATTATTACAATATATTAATTGTTTATTATATTTATACATAATTTATTATATATTTATATATAATTTATTATATAAATTAAATTATATTGAATATATTATATATTAAAATATAAAATATATCTATTTACTATAATATATGCATACTATTGTATATTATAATAATTAATTATAATATATGTTATAGGAATATGTACATATTACTCAATACATAAATATAACCTGCTTAGTCTTTATGAAGGTACCTAGGGTTCATGTTTTCAGAACTGACCATTTTTCATTGTATTACTAATTGTTATGCCCTTCCCAGAAGAAGACTGTTTCTCCCACTCTCAGTATTCCTTATAACCTTGTAGTTTTTGGCTAGGGTTGAGGCCTCTTGAGTTCTGTCTTCTACCTTAGCATGTCTGTAGATTTAATTCTTGTCCAAGTCATGCTTAGACAGCTATGTTGATGAGATTTCTCAAGTATAACTTCTGAAAATTCTAGGAGAGGCAATCTCACAGAAAAGGCCTTGCTCCTCTGGACCTTGCGATCTTTCTGCTCCCCCTTGTAAAATGGCCCCCATCACTTAGGTGCACGGGTTTGGTTGCAGATGTATCAGTTATCTGGGCTCCGCAACTGTGTTTGACTGGTTGTGGTTTTCTTCAGTGGTCTCCCTCTATTGCAAAAAAAACTTTTCTGATGTGCGGTGAGAAATACACATGTCTGTGGGTACAAGGACAGATATTAATGGGTAGTTAAAGGCTTTCCTTGAAGTTTTATGATTTCCCTAGCCATGGATATCTGAATATATCAACTCCTTCCAAAGATGTTGAACCAACCAACAATCCAGGGATGGAGGACTCCACTGACTCCACATAAAAGGTTCATTATTTATACTTTTATTTTGTACTGGATCGGTGTAAGCATTTTACAAACATTTCACTGGAATTTCCATAAATAATGCTGACATAAACCTTTGCTTTAGATTGAAAAGTTTTTCCTTACAGACTTTTGAGGTATAGTCTTTTTGTGTGGCATTGAGTGGTATTGAACTCGCAGCCACTCTCTTGGCTCAGACCCCAAGTGCTATGATTTCTCACAGCATTCTTTATGTTTTTGAATATGAGTACCTTATCAGTTATGTATTTCACAGATACTGTTCCCCTTTGATGGGAAAAGGTAAGGTTTGAAGAAATCAATTTACTTTGGTTCTTTCATGCTTTGTTCTGCTTTTCTGCCCTTCAGAAAACCCTTGCCGTCAGGGTCACAGTCCTATTGTCTTACAGAAAGTGAGTTTTATTGTTTCTCACGTTTAGATCTACAATCCATGTAACATTGATTTTGTGTACAGTATAAGTTAAGGGTGAGGATTCATTTTTCCCATCTGGATATCTCTAGTTGATTCAGAGCCTTTTGTTGGAAAATCCATTATCTATTCACCATTCTGCTGTGTGCTCTTTTCTCTATGCATCATAAATCTGTGTCTGGTGCACCTTTTTCTGAATTGTCTGTTATTTTGTTATTTCATACTAATCTCTCTTTTTAAAAAAATCCTTTCATGTTGCCCTCTCCATTAGATTTCCAAAGAGAGCAGTTTTCTATTAGGTATTATAGTTTTGTTAAACATTTTTTTGTGTGTAATTCTCTTAGATATTCTTGGACAGATGTTTTCTATATTTATTTATGCTAGTGGTACTAGTCTTTTCTGACATAGGTGTTTTCTAGTGTTCAGATGGTTTTTCAGTTTAGGAACACCGTTCATTGGTAAAATGCTTGCACAGCATATGCAAGGCCCTGGGTAAATCTAAACCTATAACATCACACACACACACACACACACACACACACACACACACACACACACACACACAGCAAAGTGGGGAAGGGAAAGAAAGAGGGGAAGAGAGAGATCTTTACAAATATCATATCTTAAGTCAGAAATTATAGAATTTAAAGCCTGAGTTTTATTTTCCTAAGAGGAAAATAGTCTCAATTAAATAATGGGAGAGACTTTTTTGCAAAACATCTTTCTTCCTTGGTTAAAACTATAGTTCATTCAGATAGCTAAGAATCCATTATAATACTTTATTGCTTTTAGATGCAGTTATGAAATTTTAAGTCTAGATACTGTTTTCAGACATAACACATCTATTTACTGCATTTGATTTCAGGATTGAGTCTTTGGCCTCAACATTGGGTACTTTTCTGCCACTGCTAAGTATCCAATATTGTCAATTGCTCGATGAGGTACCACCTTCTCAGTGAAACCTCAGAAGGTTGTTGAATATATAATATATAATATATATTTATTATATATATATTTATCTTCAGCGATCTTTGTGACCAATATATCTTCATATATACTCAGGGAGCGACAGTGTTATGTACCATGCACAATGTATATAATAGATGCTCAACAAATATTTATAGAATAGATTTAGTGCTGGCCAGAATTCCTGCATGAGTGACAAGTTTGGGCCCAGTCTCCTTCTGTAGGTTTTTCCTGACACAAGAGATATTATGGTAAAAGGGTGTGAATGTTTCAGTGAAATCAATTAATGGGAATGAGGAACTATGTGGCCTTGTAGAAAAAACATTTTCTTTTTAAACATGACACCATGTTTCAATTGTTTGTTTCCCCATCGGCTGCAGAGAAAGGCAATTCCGGTCATCTTCTGAGGTTGACTATTGTTTCTGTTGGGAATTTATGTGGATTATGCTCATAAGGGGAGAGTAGAGATTAAAGTCTTCATGTGCCTGACTTACAAAATTATAAGTATCTGTGTGGTTCCAAATAAAGATTCTCAATTTTATTTGTGGGTCAGAATCATGGTGGGGAGAGCTATAAAATATCCACTGATGAGGTTCATCCCAGCGATATTTCTCTTTTTAAGTGGTGTGACAAGAATTTGTGTTCCCATAAGTCTCTAGGCCATACAGGCCTACATCATACTAGCATCACTGCTACAAAATAACACGGCAGGGGAGTCTGCTTCAGTGTTACCTTGAATGTGACCTCCAAAGGCAAAAAAAAAAATCCCATTCTCTCATTCTCTCACTTTGGCACAGAAGATATAACCCATGCTGACACTTACAAGTGTTCTTGAGTACGATGGCATCTACAGAAATGCTCACAAGAGGTACAGGGGTCTGTAGCTCTAAGTAAAGGTACCAAGAAGGGAGGTGTAACCTTAAACTCCCCTTTTCTACCACAGTTTATATACTCATACCCTCGCTCCCTCTTCTCTTCCCTTCTCTCCTTTTCTGTTTCCTCTTCCTTTCCCTCCTCTCCATTCTCTTCAGTGAGAGTAATAGGGTGAATAGTTAGGCCATCTTCTTTTCTGTTTCCACATATCTAAACATCATGAGTGAGCAGAAGTGGGAGTCTGGGTTCACTCACACAGATTATTTATTTCTACATACCTTTCCTTCCGACATAAATTTTAGAAACAAATCTTTAGCAAGCTGAACCTGCGTCATTGAAGCATGAGGTGTCCAGACTCACTGGCAAGAGGAGGTCTGCAGGGAATTTATAGTGTCATTGCACTGCCAGTGTTTTATTTAATTTTGTTTGCAACTGTTGGCCAGAGGTATCCTGCAAGCTGAGGTGGCTCTGAATGCTAATAAATATCCCTAAGGACCTCTTAAGGTTTCACCTAAGCTTAATTACAATGTGTAAATATGAAGACAGCCCTGTTATTGATGTTAATCATACTGCTAATGCAGGAAGGGAGAGGATACTAATGAAATAAAACTTGATTAAGCAATGGCCTATTAGCCTATCCAAAGTGAAAGACTCTCCTGGAGCCTACATGGAGTACCAGGTTAGCTCAGGTCTAATTATCTTCTGCTTCATGGTTCTTTCCATCCCCGTGCTCTGTGACACTGTGTCCCAGGCTTGAAGCCTTTCATACCATTTATTTTACATTCTATTCGGTATCTTATGAATTTCAAAGAGGTGTGGGTTCAGGTGCAGTGTGGTCCAAATTACTCAATGTATTTTAGTAATTACATTCTTTGTACTCCTTCCTTCAAACACCTTTCAGGTAGATATTGTGTATCTTCATATGGAAAGTATGTTAGAACCTGCAGGTTATTACATACACATATACACATACACAGACAAATGTATCATATACATACACATACACATACATATGTATCACATACACATACATATACATTTGAGAAAGGGTTTCTCTCTCTAACCTTGGATTCCCTAGAGCTTGCTTTGTAGACCAGACTAGCCTCATCTCCTGAGTGCTGGGATTAAAGGTATGGACCACCATGTTTCAGTGTTAGATTTCTGTATGGTCGTCCACTCAACACTAACTATCAACTTACTTCGTAGCAGGCTTTCCAAGCCTTTGGGGAAATGGGAATGAGAGTGGTAGTATCTTTGGTTAAAGGAACTTAATCGGTGAAGGCAATTAGAAATTGCAGGATTGAAAGAAGTAATATGATGATGTGCATCTGACAGAGACCGGAAGATCTCTGGAGGAATATAGAAGAGGAATAACCTGTTTAGCATACAAGAACATGATAACTCAAGATGAAGCCTCCATATTTCACATGGTTTGGAGAATTAGAAGAATTATCAAGTAGAAACAGGGTGGCACAGCTGAAGACACAAAGATAATCACCACCTGGTGACTCTGGAGACTGCTGGGAAAATAAATATATTAGGCAGATTCCATGGGTTCAAATTCCGGCCCTTCTATATCATAGATGTCTATGTCATTATAGTCTATGAACTAGTTCTCAGACCTTAGGCAAGTAACTTAACTCTTCAGTATAGGTGGCTTGACATTTCTGAGTTTCAGTTGTCACCTGGGAAATGAGGATGATAATATCTTTTTTTCTCAGAGTCATTTCAAACACAAAATAATTTATTATGCAGCATGTGGTTCACATAGAAAGTCAAGTCTACCCAGCCACTGTCATTTATCACTAAATGCTTAATATAATAATTTCCATTTGTTTTTCCCACCATGCATCAGTTCTACATTTGTCTTTCCAGATATTTACATGTCAATTCCATATCTCTTTAACTCTAGGCCTTGGGGTCATCATAATTACGGTGTATGTATTTCTCTTCTGCAAACCCTATTTCAGACGTCTAGTAGAAAAGAGAGACAGGGTACGGGAGAAAGAGCTAGATTAAAAGTCGAAGTATGTTCCTTGTGGAAGGCAGGTATGAAATTGCAACAACCAAGAGTTCCCATTTCTGCCTTAGACATGACTTTATAAGAACCCATCAAATCAAAGTCTGTTGCAGTCCATACAACGAAAATGCTGTCCTCACGCGATTGCAACTCATGCTAAAATTTGCCACAAAGACACAGTGATATAGTGGACATATTTATAGCTGTGTTTGTGCTTCTAGTTAGAAGTCAATAATGATGACATCATCACTTTCATCTACACAAATGTAAAACAGTCCAATCTTAATATTTGAACACTTAAGTTTTCATCTGGTGTTTTATAGCTATGAAAAAAAATGATCAAATTCACTATCTTAGGCCACTGTGGGATAGGAAAAATGAGCCTTGGGAGAAAGAAGTCAATGTGTTCGTGTTTGGGGAAGTAATTACCAGTAGCAACTAAGAAAGTAGAAGGCAGAACATGGTCCTGTGTCCTCAGTCCTACCCCACTGTATCTTATGCACCTCAAAGGCTTTCACTGGGCAAGAGGTGGACTGTTATCAAGATCTTCCATGAATTGGAATTTTGTTAGGGTTTGTGGGTTATAAGGGAAACCTGTGGGAGTAAAGTTTGCATCAGACTTCTCACAGTACCCGAGATATGTATTATCTGGTGGCTTGCAGGGCAAAGGTAGCAAAGACAGCATTTAGCGGAGCAAGGGAGCTATTGCAAATGGGCGTGAATTTGTAGATAGAAGAAAAAACCCACTCATTCCAGTGTTTCACACACAAAAAGCACCATTGCTTACAATCTGATGCCGCAAGTTTGTCCTTCTCGATTCCTGGAAGGTGTCTTCTATAAGAGGCAGCATCGGAATGTGAGGAAACTAGCTTGAGAAACAACAGCCAGCAATTCTCCCTCCCTCTGTGAATGATGCTCTCTGTGGTGACAGAGCCATTAAAACAAGGCCAGGAAGACTTCATTTTGTCTAGGGCTGAAAATGTTGCAAAGACAATGACAGGGGCTACTGCTCTTCCCTGGGCAGCTGTCATGAGCTGGCAACTCAGGCAAGACTATTATTTTTTCTTTTGCCCTAAGAGTTCCTGTCCCTTTCCTTAGCCCAGCATGTGGGAATCGCCCTTGTCAGTCTAGGCAGGTCTTAGAGCGGCGTATTGAAGAATAACAGGTTCAGTTCCATATGGCTCGGTTGCCTTGTGCATTTTCTGGTGGGGTGTGTGAAAAATCATTGTGTTATTATCTCTGTCAGGCATATCTGATTTGAAAGCTCCGATGTGAGAGAAGCTAAAATTATCAGCAAGACATGTTCAATACAGCGGGGGGAAAACCGTGCAGGGCATTGCTGCTGATAAATGCTGTCCTGGCTGGTTATCTTTGTCTGATGCTTCTGTAAGCTCTGCCTTCGGGAAGAAGAGGGCAGTGGACTCTGTCCTGGTGGGCCGACTCTTGAAGTGAGGATGTCTCCAAGGTTAACTCGGTTATGCTATCCACTCCTACTCTGCTTTCTCCAGCAGAGGCCTGGTTTTTCTAAGCTTCTTGTTTTGTGTTTTAGAGTAGAACCAGATCGAAGCTAATGTCTCTCTTCTTGACATCGGGGGGCTGTGGATAAACACATCTGAAGGGGAGACAGTGGAGTGAGGAATGATCACCGAAGCATGGTATTTAACTGAATACCATTTTCTTTTCAAGAGCCACTCAGAGAGTCTAAGGGAAAAAACTTCTCTGCCTTGTGAGCAAGGGAGAACGACTCAGATCACTGGAGCAGGAGCAGAGCAGGACTGGAGTTTGCACACAGACAGTGTCCCACAGAGCAACTGTGAGGACATTTTTCCGGCCCGTTGAATCTTTAAACTTATTAGAGAATTAATTTGATAAGCAAAACCTTTTGTAAACTCTCTCCTATATCATTAAAAGATTACCATTATCGTTAAGAGATAATCTTATTGAGCAAGTTACAAGATCAGATGTGCAGGTACTTATAAATTCTTAACTCCAGATACTAGACTTACCTTTCTTTAAAAAAAAAGAGTTGGTAAATAGATTGATAAATAGTTATACTTGATAGCTATTAGTTACTGATATATGTGGTTGGATTTGTATTTTAGGTTACTTTTCCCAGAACTGAGACAAGGTGACTCACACTTGCTAAACACCATAAGGTCTTCAACTGTGTAATGACAATATCAATATCTACTGATAATTTGTATTCATTTTTCCAAATCGTGTCGCTATAAATCACTTACTATTTATTTGTGGGCTGTGGGGATGATTCAGTGAGTAAACTCCTTGTGGAAGTAAACATGTGGACCTGAGTTCAGATCCTTTACACCCACTAAAATGCTAGGTGTGGGGGAGTAGACCTGTAATCCCTGCCCTATGGAAGGGAGGCAGGAGGATTCCTTCTACCTGCTGGTCACTTAATCTTTTACGCCTGGATAGAAAAATGAAACAGGAGAGCAACAGAAAAAGGCATCAATGCCCATCTCTGATCTTGTTATAAAATGCACACACTCACACACGTGTGAATAAGATTACACATGCAAATGATTTTTGAGTTTCTCAGTAAGGCAAATTCCAATTGATAAAAGACAGTTAGGCTTGTCCAAGTTGTGGTTCCCATTTACCGCATGAGGAAGCTTTTCCAGCAGTGGACATCACTCCAGTGCAGTGCATATCATCTGAACAGCTTTAACATATTTTTTATTATAGAAAAGGCTGGGTAAATTGGCACACCCCTTTAAACCTGACATTCTAAAAGCTGATGCAGGAGGATGGTGAATGTGAGGCCAGAGAGCTACAGAGTGAGAGGGCAGGCTTGGTTAAATTATGAGGAGACTTGGTTTGAAACACACACACACACACACACACACACACACACACACACACACACACACACACGTGTGAGAGAGAAACCAAAAAGATGATCTGTTGTTATACAAATGTGAAACAATTTACTCAAATATCTTTTGTATGACTACATTTTCCCCAAGCGATGTATAGGTTCACAGTAACCGCTTTCATGTTTAGATTCCATACGTGCCAAGCTTTGACAATTTGTGGGCAGTGTACAGAATTCATTGTCTCAGTTCATCTCTGTATAGAACCGTATGCCTTGTTTCTAGTCACACTTTTTAACGCAGCCTATTCACCAGCCCACTCCTTACAGTGACAGCGGCAGAGGCATGAACTCTTTGTTTGCTGTGCTTTCAGCATCTTTTCATGTAATGAAGCGATTTACGTTGAACAGAGCCATGTAGGCATTCTCTATGGCATATATGAATTAACTTTGTTTGCATCCTTCCAAAACCATTTCCATGCTTGATTGTCACAGAGAAAAATCCAGGTTGGGTATTTGTAGTTTATAGACAAATGACCTTGTGACTTAGGTAGAGCATGACTTTGCAGAATTGTAGACATGGCTCTTCTGAGGGCTTCTATCATCTCAAGACAATTAAAACAACCAGTAGAGTGCTGCCTTTTTCAAGTGACTTTCGGGAAAATAAAAGGATGCTCTCTTCGTATTTTAAATGCCAGTGAATTAGCATTGGGAAATGTTGAAAACTTTTCAATGTTCATAATGTGTAATTTCCTGTACTGTTTAGAAGCTGATATATGACATCATAGTCACTTTTATTATTTGCATCCTCAATAAAATCTAAGGGTCATGTCTAATGTGATATTTTTTAAA
Source organism: Rattus norvegicus (assembly GCF_021556685.1). Lineage (NCBI taxonomy): Eukaryota > Metazoa > Chordata > Mammalia > Rodentia > Muridae > Rattus > Rattus norvegicus. Next base: position 262,811,362 of record NC_141534.1, on the reverse strand, counting down.
CCTTCCATGAATTATAGCTCAATTAACAGAGGAGGTATTGCCATTCTCATAAGGTCAAAGCTCCTAGTAGAATATTTCGCATACCTTCCTCTGGTGTTGTCCCTGCCTTAAGATGCCCATGCTTCTATCCTCACCCTAGATCTCATGCAAACCCTAATTAAACTCAGGGAAAATAAAAGCTCATGAAGAGAGATAGAAGACTTGAAGGAAGAGGATAACTAGCTGCCACAAGGAAGTGTGTCAGCAGCAGTGAGAGGGGAGCAAGAGAGCAAGGAGAGATGGCTATGATACAAGAGCAGTACACATGGAGTAATGCGATCATAATCACTGACAGTTATATATAGTAACACACGTATAGGAAGAACGTGTTGTGTACTCAGTCGTTATTGAACAAGCATTGACTAATCATGGGAAAGGGTCTGAGACACATAATATAGGTTGGCTAAATCATGGAGGTCTTTGGGACAAATGTAGATTCACCGGGAGGAGTGGACACAATGGGGTCTGAAAGGTTTGAACTTTTAAAATATTTAAAAAGAACATTAGCCAGCATATTGCATTATTTAAAGTCTTTTTATCTAGTATTCTTTTTTTTTTTCCATTTTCTTCTGCGACTTGTGAATGGTTCTGTAGCAAAGGTTTTCACAAGGTGTTAGCGTTTGGTTTTCTAGGGAGTTAATGAGACTTCCAGGGGCTGGGTAGTGCATTTTCAAGGTGATTTTCTCACCTGGCTGGTGTTCTTGGTCTAGAAGGTCCACTAAGGTTCCAAAGTGGCAGGCTTCTTTCTTCTTCGCGGGCTTCTGCCCAGCATTTGTTGGATCTGCTCACAGCATGAAGGATCTTTGTCAAAGAAGATGATTACTGACATTTTGTTGATGCTTCCTACTGAATATGCTACAGCATCATTTCTGCCACACTCCATTTGTCAGAGCAAAGAAAGTTTCCACCCAATCCACATTGGAAAAGGCAAAGACTCTTTCCTTGGGAGGAGTGTGAAAGATTCTAAGTTAGCTCCCAGAGTCGTCATTACCTCAGGAGTCAGAGAAACTTTAAGTTACTGGGGAATTGTAAGAAAAATGAGTTCAAAGTTAACAAAAACTAGCTACCACAATACTGATCCTGTGAGCACAGGGTTCAGAGCCATGAGAAACAGTTTAACCTACTAGGAAAACTGGCATTAATTATCCAAGGAATGCTAATATTTGCTACAGAACACAACTCTGTGTGTGTGTGTGTGCGTGTGCGGTGTATGTGTGTGTGTGTGCACGCGTGTGCGCATGTGTGTGTTTTCAGTAAGAATTACTAAAGCAGATAGTATAGAGGAAGTGTCTAAAGTTCTGTAGAACACATATTAAAGCGACTATTCCTAACCACCCCTCTTGTGGTCTTTTCCTCTCTGATGTCTTAGCATTCATTTAGTCAGTTCCACCTCTTCCTCTCTTCCTTTTTTTTCTTCCTCCCTTCTAGTCTCCCCTTTCCTTCCCTCATGTTTCTCCCTCTCTCCTCCCCTTCCTCCTTCCCTCATCCCTCCCCTCTTTCCCTCTCATGCTCCGCCTTTCCCCTTCCTCCCTCTCTCTCCTCTCTCTTCTTCCATTCTCTTCCTCCCATTCTTTATGGGCCACTTCCTTGCCTCCCCTCATCTTTCCTCCTTCAAGGCTGCTCATTTAGCATCCACCACTTTTTGAGCTGAGTTATCTGGCACACATCACGCTCACCCTCACTGCTGCTGGCCAGATATAGAACAAGTCATGCCTTAAATTCTCGGATTCCCCCACCTTAGCCTCCTGAGTAAGAGGTTATGCCCCGTGTTGGCCCCTGGGTTATCTTATGAACGGCTTGTCAATTGTGGTTTTTATAGTGATAGCATTCCTTCCCGTCCTTTTCTGCAGTGATTCAGGGCCACGGTAATTACATAACGATAAGCAAGATAGCATTTGTCCAAAGTCAGATCTTGTCTGTGAGGTAGCCTCCATCCTGGACAGCCTTCTTTACAATATGCAGGGGCCTCCATCTCCACACAGATCCTGAAGACCTTTCATTACCCAGAGGGTTATATTTCTGTGCAGCAATTAAAAATATATTTAAAAAATAATTAGATTTAGGCATTGATTCAAGTGATTTATATAATTATTTTGATAGTCAAATAATTGATATTGTTTTATGTCATGGTTTATACAGGAAGCAACTATTCCAATTATCATCATCATCGTCATCACCACCTCCATCATCCTCTCTCTCATTCACACACTCCACAATGAGCACTTACTTACATATTATTATTTTATCTGCAAAAGTAGATATAAGCTGAAAATAATTTATTTGTGGGTTAAAGTAGGTTTTGTAGAACAACATTGCCATAATACTGAAGGGCTGAGTGATAAAGCCCATAGATGAATTCTGTCCTCATGTTAGCGAAACCTTGGCAGAAGAGCCCTTTGTTGTGCATGTCTGATATACATGGGCAGAAGGCACACACACGACACCTTTGCCCTTCTTGTTCATAGTCCTGTGCTGTCTCCTGAAGGAGTAAGGAGTCGGGCATTCCAAGGCACCCTCAGTGGAGCTGACTGACTGAACCCTTAGTGGAAAGAGGTGAGGGTCTCTGGACAGAGAGAGGCCTGGGTTTGCTAGACATAATGATCTCAGTTGGTGAGAAGGCATTTCCTATCTACAAAAAATCTGTGTAGCATGTCGTATTCAAAGACATTGTACTGTTTTTTTTTCTTAAACTCTCCCAGGTTTTCACAGCTGTAGAAATGAAAGCTCATTAGCTCTAGCTTGTGCTTCGCTGTGTATTGTGTGGGTTGCCAGCAGTGGCACACGGTGAGAGAGAGGAGGCATCTAATGGTCCCCGAAGTGACTGCCTCTCAGCCTTTCCCAAACAGTCTCAGGTAAGAGCTTAGGCTCCTGGTTTGACACAGTAATTAAAGGAATCTGGGAAGACTCATTCACTTCATAATTATTTTTAGGTCCAATATAGCTTGACCTTACTAATTCAGAATTATGGAGAGAGATATTAGTTTGGCTTAATGAGAGGCATGAAAAATGTAACATTTTAAATTGAAACAGAGCTTTATTACTTGGGGCCATATTCAAAAACCACCGACTAATAGCTTAACACTTTTTTGTGGCTGCTCCCAGGCCTGCTTTAATGATGAGATAAGGAAGAGTCTCAACTTGCTTGGAGCCATTCTTCTCCTTAGCATTCAAACCCAGTGGTCTTTATTGTATCGATTTGCAATGCAACAGATTATTTTAAATGTATATATTCATGAATCTCGTCCCCTTTATAATCACGAAAGTGACATATCACTGCTACAAGAAACCCAAGCATAAATGCACAGGAAGAAAAATGATAATACATTTCTCCATTCTTTTAACTTGAATCTGCCCTATATCTGGTGACAAGAGGTTGGCACCATTCCTTTCCAAGCTGGTTTGGCTGCCTGAGTGAAGGCAGGCAATAGATGATCACTAAGTGTCTGTCAAGTTGACTTGGAGTAAGCGTTCATTTATAAGCAGCTTGCTTTTATCTTTTGCAATGGCTGACTTCTTTTCATTACTACTTCCTGATGGCCCCACTGAGGTGGCTTTGCTTCTAACGGAACTATGGAATGGGCTTCTATGAGACTTCCCATCAGTAGATTTATCTCACTCCTTTCTCATATTCAGAGGCGGAGTTATCAGCCTCAATATGCTCTGTTCTGTATGACTTCGCCAAGAATCATCCCACTGTACTTTGCATGGCCCAAAGCAGATGACGGAAATCCATTTTATCAGACGGTGCTACTGGTGCTGTATCTCCACAGGCATAGTTTTCTTAGGACACAAAACAGCCTCACTTTAATCTCCAGTATTGTGTAAACGGTGTGTGTCATCATGCCTGTTGTCCTAGCATGTTGGAAGTAGAGGCAAAGGGAGCCATTTAGAGTTGGAAGACAACTTGGGCTATTGGAGACCCTGTTTCAAAACAGACAAAAAAGAACAAACAGAAACAAATGGACAAACAATCATATAAACAGCATTAAAAAAATGAGGTTTCACACATGGCTCTAGTCTGACATGACTTCTTACCCATCATGTTGCCTGAATCTTCAGCTCTACCAAGATAGACATCATGGGTAAGCAAGGAGGACCTCCACCAGTGTTGGTCCTTGGTGGTGTTTGGAACCCCTACATGTTGACAACAGTGCATGGTGGCAATAGACATTGAAAGCAACAGGAAGTGTCACCCTGTATTGTTAGCCTCTCTTGCACAGGCCTTGGACCCCGAGCTCTTCAGCCCTACAGAGAAAAATTGTATAGTTCTTGTCAAACTATAAGAACTCAGGATTCCCCATTGCCTGATAGGAGCTGATGTTGTAGCATCTGAGTCCACAGCATCTAGGATCCTGGGTGTTTGAAAGCTGCTGTTGCTTTTCTCCTGTTGTTGATTATGGCACCACCATTGCTGCTGTCTGCCTATGACACTGCTCTGCCACTGTCTTCTGCCAACACCACTGCAGCTGCTTTTCTCCAATGTCACTGCTCTTCCGTGCTTCCGTAGCTGTGCCGCAGCCGATGTCAAGACTGCCAGCTGCTCCTGTGGATCCACCACTTCTAAAGCTATGCCTCGGGCGTACATCTTTTCTGGTGTCTGCTGCCACTCTGTCACCACCATGCTGCGGTTTCTTCCCTTGTGGTAGCAGCTGATCTAAACTTACTAGCAACAGATATCAAAAGCAGACAAGAAAAGACTACATAAAAGGGACTCCCTTTGGGAGGGGTTAATGTTGCAATACTAGAAGGTGTTTTGCAGAAAGCGTCTCATCGTTGGCTCACAAAATAAGGAAAACATCCTGCCGAGAGAGAGCCAGGAATGGATTTTGATACTGATCGTAGAATAACTTCAGGAAAATCAAGGATTGTGGTTACACCGATCAAAGCACTGTTGCATTTGTATCAGACACGGCTGCCCCACCCCCACCCCGGTTAGACCAGCAGAGGAAGTGCTTCGTTCTGCTCTTAGTGGAAAGGGCTACAATGCCATCGAGTGTTGTGTCATCAGTGTTCGTGATTGCAAAAAAAAAAAAAAAAAGCCACGTATCCACACAACATTCAGGTAGGCATGGCTGGATGGGCAGCTGTGTTTCCACAGCAACCAGCTATGGTTGCCGTCATGTAACTTCGTCAAGATACCCATCAAGCATTGTTCAAAATGACCGGTCTTGGCATAAATGCAGTCTAACTATTTTCGTGAGTGATAGCCTTTCTCAAAGCAACCAAGGCTCTGGAGAAGACTGTAACAGCTTTTGCTTATTAAGTCAAATGTCTCTTCCCCCAAGGTCTTCACTTACTAAATTTATAAAGACCCTGGACATCAGAACTCGTGAACGGACCAACATGGATGATGGCTATTCCCAATGACGCTAATAGTCTTTTGGTAGTGTGTAACACTACCCCACAGCACAGGGAGTGCTGGGTTCTCCAGATTTTCACCATAGCTACATTTTACTTGTATTTTCTGCCTTCATGACTTTGAAAGTCTAGGCAAGTTGGCCTATTTACGTACCAGGTGTGCTTTCTGCTCCGTTTCTGCTCTGCCATTATATTCCCTCTAAGTGTCACTATAGGATTCAATTAAACAATCAGTTTAAGTTAAGTCCTTTTCTTGGGACATTTGATTTGACATTTTAGAGCACTTGCTAGCACAGATTAAAGAAACATTTTTACTACACTTGAAGCCAAGATAGAAGATGTTAAGTTCATACAAAAAAATCTAATAAATTATTTCTGTCCTATCTTTGCATCCACTAATAAATAGATATTCCATTCCCATTCCAGAATAGTTATTGACCTCTTTTCTTCCTTTTTATTCCCCTAAACTGTTCGTTCTTCCTTCCTGTCCCAGCACCCACATTTCTTATTGTGCAAGGCATTATAGTATTTACGTAATGCTGCCTCCCTACCTCCTATTGTATCTTGCACTACTAGTTTGTAAATTCCTCAAGGACAAGAAAGCTGTTGGTTGGTGTTTAAAACCTCTGAAACAATGCTGGGAAGAACATCTTAAATTACAAGCATGGATTATACGCTCCATTCGATTTTTATCTACACAAACTTTTAGAAACATTTACTTTGGATAAGCTGGGTAGGGGTTAGCCTGAGTCTGCTGTGAATTGAAGTGTGAGGTAAAATGGCCATTGGGGTTAAAGATGGTCTCTCTTCTCATGCTCTCAGGAGGTGAGGACACTGTCTTATATCTCAGACCACACATAGATGATTAATAACTACCATGGACCATTAAATAAGACACAATATAGAAACTAGTAGTTTCAACAGCAACAACTTAAAATTAAAAAAAATCAATTTCCAGCCTTTGTTGGTGTTCTTGACTCATTCAAATTTGACAACGGAGTAAGGGCTATAACAGGGCAATTTTCTGCACAGGACTACATTCATTCCTCTCTGTCCCACTCCTCGTTCCCTTTTCTTTACACCTTTCTGAGCCTCCCAAATACTTCAACTTTTCTGTTCCCTGATGTCTGATTCATTTGCCACCTGCTCCACCTTCCCCAGCGACAGACAGAGCTCTGTGGTCCAGGTGCATCTCAGTCAGAGGCAGTTGTTTTCAGAGGAGGAATTCTGATGTCAGTTGTTGACATAAAAATGTCCCTATATTGTCACACTTGAACAATCCCATTTTCATCTTGCAGAAGTAAATATGAGCTCCGCTCATGGCTGAGTTCGTAAGACCTAAATGAATGAGGTGTAATCTCCAGGCTATAGCCTGATTTTGAAAAAAAAAAGAAAGAAAGAATGGTTCAGAAGTCCCTGAAGTTATTGTTCCCAAGAGGCAAGCATCTGCTGGGGCAAATGGAAACAGTTTGTCTTGTAAGTAGACTCAGAGTGATTTCTCTTCTGACAAAGTGAAGAGATGGGAGAGGAAATATGGACCCTGAACTCCAGAATCCTGTTCTTGCTACATAATTTAAGGTCACAGACTTAAGAACATTTTCTTAAACGAAACAAATAGTGCAATAAATGGTAATAGAAACAATGTATCTTCACTTTCTGATGTGGACCTGATGAGATCCTGCTAATGCAAAGGGAAACAGCTGATGCAAAATTGCTCCAAGTGGAAGATGGGATTTGGGATTCTACATGAAGTACATGCTTCGGAGCCTGGAGATCTATATTTTTCATCAATCTCTTCTCATCTCCCTCCTTCCCACCTTACTGCCCTCCCTCCCTTCCTCCCCATTTATGTGTATGTTTGAAGTACATGTTTGCTGGTTCATGTATGTATATGCCTACATACATATACGCTGGACAGACAGAAATATACTTATGTATACACACACACACACACACACACACACACACAGTGATCTAAGGATGCTGGGTAAGCACTTCTGTCAAACCTCAACCATGTAAATCTGCAGCTGTAGCTTTACAGAAACCTCTTGAGAAAATATTTTAATACCTGTATCCACTCAATCAAGTGCATTGCTTCACATGTGCTTTGATGGTGTAGACATATTTATTTTTATTTTATGTGTATGAGCGCATCTCTGCATGTATGTATGTGCACCACACATGTGACTAGTGACTTCCAGAGGCCAGAAGCATGGATCCCCTTGAAGTAAAGTTACACAGTTGTGAGCTACAATGTGGGGGTCTGTGAAAGCAAACAGCAAGTGATATTCACTTCTGATCCATCTCTCTAGCACCACTTTGGAAGTTTTGTGATTGTTACCTTTGAAGATTTCACTTAGTTTCATTCCTCGTTAATGCAGTAACCCCAAGAGTTATTTACTACTAAAATTCTGTCAGGGACAAATGGGAGAAATGAGGAACAACACAAGGAGATGCCTTTCACTCGCTCCATCGTTCTCTCTGTAATGTGATTCTTACCCAGAGATGGTTAGTTTTCTAACCACAGAAATTAACTTTCTCAAACTCTAAAATTTGAGAAGCTCAGTGTATGGCAGAGGTTATTTTTAGAAGAGACAAAACCAATCCTTGTTTAAGATGAGGTAATGGTGTGTGCGGAGAGGGGGCAGTTGGAAACATTCAGTGCTAATGAATAATGCAATTTGATTTACTGGAGAAAGGAAAGGGGATGGCATTCTGCCCTCTGTTAATGTACAAAAGATAATGGCTGTTTCACTTTAACGGTGTATCTGCAAGTATCTAATACAGCTTATTTTTTTATTCCAGGTCAAGTCGTCATCCTTTAAAACTCATTTAGGACTAGCTGTCATATTAAAGCGCACTTTTGAAAATAAAGAGAATCTAACATGAAGTTTTGCTCAGGTTTTTCTTTCTCCACCAAAAAAAAAAAAAAAAGAAAAATCAAAATGTGTTTCCTAAGTGAATGTTTAAGACATGAAAGGGACCATGGATTGAGAATCCTGAGGACAACCAGAACCAAGATTAAGGACCCCAGTGGTTCAGGCGACTGTGTTCACCTACCACTGTGGTTAGTCTGACACTACAATGGCATAGGTTTTCAGAAGGTGCGGTTTCATTTGCCAACTCCTACTCTGGACATAGTGCTATACCATCCCCAGGCTCAGACATGCTTCAATAAAAGACTCACAAATTATGTAAAATTGAGAGATATGAAATATACATGAGCGTTATGTATCAGAAGGAGCTTAGGAAAGTGTGGAGCCTGGTGTAGTAATAAAAGAGATTTTGCACATTAAGTTTCAGCTCTTCTGTGTGCAAGAGTGTGCATCTGACACATTCCACAGAGGTCTAAGTAGAAGCGGTGAAATCATCTGTTGGAGTTCTGTTACCAGAATAAATTGTTTGCAAGGCAAATGCCTTCCTCCCTATTCTCCTTACCTGCATAGTTGTGAATAACTCAGTTGCAAGAGGAAGGGAATCTTGGAGGAAGTAGAGGAGAAGCTTGCCCACAGGGGGATGAATGCGGTTTAGTAGGATAAAGAAAGAGAAGAGAGGTCACTAATTAGAAACATAGTTTCTTTTCCTGTGAAGTGGCTACTGCCTGTTAAACCACAGTTCCTATGCAGACATCGGGAAAGCCATTATGAAGGTAGCACCGATTTCTCTTCTTGCTTTTTGAAATCCCCTGGGACTTTATTGGATTTATTAAGGAACATCTCTCACTTATAACTTTTTTCTCAGATGACGGTGAAGGTAGCTCCCCTTTGTGAAGTGTGAGTGGGTGGAGTGGGTGGAGCTGAGAGTTGAAAGCTGATGGGCTGAGTTAGAGAACCATTTCATGACCAGGGCAGTAGAGTTCACTTTTGGTCCAAGAGGAAAGCCGTGGGCCATAGTGGAAGGACGAGTAGGCAGCTGTGGAGGTTTGGGAATGCAGGAAAGCTGCGGGCCTGGGAATGTGAGGGGCAGGGTTAGGATCAGAAGCAAGGCAAGGACAAGCACCGGAGGAAGGGCAGGGCCAGTCACATGGCGAGGGTGAAGATGACACACAGGTCTTAGGCTTAGGGAAGGGAAGCTCCTGGGAGAGAGAGGGATGGAGGGTAATTTTACGTGAAACCAGCTTTGTGGTTCAGTGTAACGCTCAACAGATGAAAGAAAACAGTCTATTCTGGTACAATCTTATAAAGAAAAAAAAAGGGGGGTGGGTGTAAAGAGAACATTCTTCTTTCCTCCCACTTCTTTCTTTTTCCCTAAATGAGACAAAAAAATAATTCAAGAAAAAAATAGCAATGGAAATTGAGTCCCATATGTTTCTCTTGCGATTTTAAACATATTTCCCTTCATTTTTAGGAAACATTTTGGGCATTCTTTCATACTTCCATCCAGGCACTAGGCAAGTTTCCTTGGGTATTAGTACCAAGTTTCAATGCCTTACAAACTGGCTTCATCATTTTCCCCAGAGGGTGTCTATGCTAATCAAGTTATGTTTCTGACACACTGGGCTCTAATCATCCAGAGAGATTAGCACGTGCCTGTTATATCATTGTGGTACCTCATTTGCATATGGGAAAATTCTACCTCTGAAGACAATGTAAGTATGATTTCTGATACAAAGAAGGGCAAACAGTGGCCTGGGTAATAATGTCTGAGAAAAGTCGTATAAGTGAGTTCACTGTGGAATTCACACTGATTTCTAAGGAAACCGGGGGTGCGGATTGAGCACCAATAATGAGCTGTTTTAGGGGGAGAATCTATGTCATGGAGAAATTGGGTATTGTCTGTACCAGTGGTTCTCAACCTCTGGGTTGTGACTCCTTTGTGGGTCAAACAACCCTTTCACGGGACTCACAGAACAGATAACCTGCATATCAAATATTTACATATTGATTTATAACAGAAGCAAAGTTACAGTTATGAAGCAGCAACAAAAATAATTTTGTGGTTGAGGGTCACCAAGCAATGAGGAACTGTATTAAAGGGTGGCAGCATGGGGAAGGCTAAGAACCACTGGTCTGTAGTTCCATTAGTTACTTGAATCTATATCTCTGATAATTACATGATTCTAATTTAAAGGGAATTATTTTCCAATTCCTGAAATCATGGATGAATGGCAGCTTATAAAACTAACTCTTGACTGTGAACAAGGTCATTCTATCCAATGCTGTAGAGTTTTGGCAACTGCCTGCCAATCCCCCTATCCCTAAGAGAGGTTTACCTGCATCCCCACAAACATGTTCCCTATTCATTCATTCATTCATTCATTCATTCATTCATTCATTGAGGATGGTTCTCTCATCATCCTGGAACTCACAAATTATGCTTAATTGGTTAGCAAGTGAGTGCCAAGGATTCACCCGTCTCCATCTTCCTGGCTCATGTCACCTTGCCCAGATTTTATTACAAGAGTTTTAGGATTAAACCCAAATCCCCCCAGTCAGAAGGCAAACAAGTCACAGACAGGGATATCTCTTCTTCCCGCATTTTCACGGCTTATAAACTTTGTATAAAGTAAAGCCTTTTGGAACATTCCTCTGGCTTCTCAAGTCGTCTGCCAGCTTTCCTGAGTTATAAGTAAAATGAAATGTTTGATCCCTGTCTTTCGTGCCCTCCCGAGAGTCATAATCGTGAGGGATCTTTAAAGCATTGGGCTGCCTTCAGTTGCCCCGCTCACCATAAGCACTTTCTGCTTCTACCCGGTCTCCTGCTTTTGGACCTTGTCAGGGTCCATCCCAGCCCTAAGTAGGAAGAAAGGAGCTGCAAGATGCCCAGAACAGCAAACAGGTTAAGTGACTTGATTAGCTCCATCTGGTGATGCAGGGGCAAAAGGCCACGCCCACACAGCACGTTCTTCCCAATCCCGTTTAGAACAACCAGGACATACATTTGCTTTGATACTCCACACCAGAGCACAGGAGAAACACGTGTCTTGTGCAGCAGACCCTATTATATGTCTATCCTACTCAGAGACACGTGTGATATATGAAGATTGCAGTGCAAATTGATTCTAATTCCTGCTTCACTTCTAAGACTCATCGGCAGTCTCCGATTGTGTGTTTTAATTACTATCTATATAGAATACTAATATCTACTCCTTCTGTGTACAGTAGCAACTCTACTGGTGAGATTTTCCTGTGTGTGTGTGTGTGTGTGTGTGTGTGTGTGTGTGTGTGTGTGTGTGTATAAAACAAGAGTAAACTTGTGGGCTCACTCTGCTTTCCTGGAGATGAGGAAGCAAAATGAATCTTAGTGCCTGCTACTAAGATAACTGTCAACTTTCAGGCAGGTTTCATCAGTGAGTTACTGCCTCTTTGTCTTCCCTTTCTCTTCAGAAAATATTCAGCTGTTTCAGAGCGCTGTGCCCCAAGTTGTTAAGCCGTCACCAGTACTTTCACATTGAAGCGGTGCTAAATAGATTGTTTGCCAGAAATTTTTAAATTTAACCTGGAACGTTACTTACATTTCAAGTCAAGATTAGCCCAACAGCATATATTTATTTATATATATTTATGACTGACATAGTTTTAATCAGCTGCCAAAATCAGAATCACCCCTTAATTTATAACCTTTTCAATGATTTTGAAAACTATTACCACACTTTCTGCTGGCTTACCTGAGAATCAATTTCTATAATTATGTCCCCGTAATATTCACTTGCCATGTATATGGGGTATTGCTATTCTTTTAATTTCCTGATTATTTATAACAGAATCATATGTTGAATACTAATCTATACTGAGAGAGAAAAAACAATTTAAATAATATTATTTTTTTCACTGACTCCTATATTTAAGACATTCAGAATATTCCCAAACAGAATATTCCCAGACTATTTGATTGTGCTCCAGTCATTCATATAAAGAAATGACTTCCAAAACTCTAAGTCTTATTTTTTTAAAACAAAAAAATCAGTATAGTGCTGGTTACCTGACATTCTTTGAGACTTGTTTTGAATTTTTATAAAGTTATTAGTTCTTGAGACAGCGTCACATAAACTGTTTTGATCTTACTACTCCTACCTCTTGAACTTTGCCTACATCTATCCCACATCCCGCATCCCTGCCCACCCTGCTTTGTGTTTTTATGGTTTTTGGTTTTGGAGGTTTATTTTTTGTTTGTTTGTTTTTGCTTCCTTTCTTCGTTGTTCTCCTTGTTGTTGTTTTAATACACAAAGACCCATTTGTGCTGACCAGGTATTCTTGGATATGTGGCCCTCCATTGGGTCATGATACACTCTGAGAGAAAACTCTCTCCTCCTGCTCCTGCAGCTAGCAATTGCCAGTAGCTCCATAGCTAGCTGTGTGCCCAGCTCCCTTCCCAGTGCTGGGATTTGATCTAGCTTTGGCTGGCACAGGCTCTGTGTGTTCTCTTGCAATCACTGTGAATTCATAAACCTGCCTAGCTATGTACAGAAGGTATCTCTTCTTTCTCTTCAGTCATTGCCTCTGGTTTCTACACTTTTTTTCTAACCCCTCTTCTGTATGATCCCTGAGCCTTGAGGGGGATTAGCCTAGTGTATATGTTATTTAGGCCTGAGCATTCTACACCTCCATCTGTCGAAGGTCTCTGTGTTAATCACCATCTACTACAGGTAGAAGCTTCTCAGATGAGGGTTGAGAGATGCATTGATTTATAGGTAAAACCATGTCATACTAAGAATATAAGTAATAACAGGTTTAATATTCTGTCCATCCGTGAGAATGATAGTAGCAGCTTATTTTTTCTCTCAGAGTCTATGAAAGGTCTAACAATGAGTTTTTCTTGCCCCAGTAATGCCACAAAGAATGAGTTTCTTATTGTGGAGCAGGACGTATTGCAGTCGGAAAGTGGTGGGTTACTCCCATGATGCTTGGGCCAGAATTGTACCAGTTAGCACATCTAGCAACCGTTGAACTATTATCGTTCACAGATGTCCTAGATGGTTGTAGCCGATATGATCTCCTCAGGTAGCATACTAAGCACCTGCTGACAGTATAAAAGTCAGCCAGTAGTAGCAAAAAAAATTGTTTTATTCTTCTTCTAAGGAGTATAAAAATAAGATTATTTCTCATTTTCTTTCCTACATTTCAAAATATTCCCACTTTTTTGTTGTTGTTATTCTTGTGGTTGCTTTGCTTGTTCGGTTTTTTTTTTTTTTTAAGCAGGGTTTCTGTGTGTAGCCCTGGCTGTTCTAGAACTTGCTCTGCAGAGCAGGGTGGCCTCAAACTCCGAGATCTGCCTCCTCTGCCACTGTAGTACTGGGATTAAAGGAGCGGTTCACCATTGCTGCCAAGATTTCCCTTCTCTATGACACAGCCTTAAAGATAGTAGTTGTTTTTATCTGGCTACTTCTTAGGTTGTGAAATTAACAGTTTGTTTTTCATATATACACATGCAAATAAAATCCAGATAGTCTCAGCTGTGGACACAAAGGCCTGGTCCCAGGCAGATTTGAGCATGTTTTATTAGAGAAAGAGATAAGAGTGCTAACTGGGCTTCAGCTTTTAAAACTCTTGGCTTCAAATACGAATTTGTCTGAACTCCTCTCTTAGGTCAAAAATTGTTCAGAATGAATTTTCCATCACTCTCTTTGGGGCTTTGACTGATAGTTACAGATAGTTACACCAATTTTATTTGTTTGTTTGTTTGTTTTCTGTTAGCCTCACTGTTTCCACCTGTAAAGTGAGAATAACTAACTCCAGTCAGGCTGTTTTAAAGATTATATTGACTGGGAAATGTGCTCATCTTATAATCTGCCTCCGTTCACATTTCTGGTAACACTGGTGTCATACACACACACACACACACACACACACACACACACCACACACACACACATACACACACATACACACACATACACACACATACACACACACATACACACACATACACACACACACATGCCACATACACACACCACACACACCACACACACATACACACCACACACACACACACCACACACACCACACACACACACACACCACACACACACACCACACAAACACATCACACACACACACCACACACACACACACCACACACACCACACACACCACACACACCACACACACCACACACACCACACACACCACACACACCACACACACCACACACACCACACACACACCACACACACATACACACACACCAAACACACACACACATACACACACCACACACACCACACACACCACACACACCACACACACACACCACACACACATACACACACCACACACACACACACCACACACACACACACCACACACACACACACACACACACACACACACACACACACACACACAAGCTCGTGAAAGCTGACAATCAACATCAATGTAGGAAGACCCCGTGAGAAGAAATATATGAATAATGTGTTTGGGCCGTGATAATATAAAGAATGATGTATAGTTGTGGCCTGAAATCTGACATGGAAGTCCTAAAAGAAGCCAGTTGTGCTTGAGACAGAAGCATAGGAAGGGGGTCAACAATACAGGGTTTTTGTTTTGTTTTGTTTTTTTTTCATTTTGGCTAAAATAAATGCATGCTATTTTCACTGTCTTACACTCTATCAATATTAAGTCCAAAATTGGCCTCTGTTTTCCTAGTTTGTGCCTGTCTAGACGACCACTTCACTTCCTTATTATCACGACAAGAAGAGGAAGTTTGTGCATCCTGCATGTGGGGCAAGCATGCACGGAATCTGGCAGCACGTTTGTCAGTATCGCTGCCTCTAAATCCTCTGCAGACTCCAGTTCAGGAGAGATGCACAGAGGAACAAATAGGCACCCAGCAGCCTGGCCTTTTTTGTGCCCCCATGCTGATGGCTCAGCCTCGTTCGTGCCTTCTCATTCTTTCTCTTCACTCCAAGCCGCCCAGGCAGCGCTCACACCAAGACACACAGTAATATACAAGGCTTAATTGCGAGAAATATTTCATCCCTTTCAGTCCTGTCACTGGTAGAAGTGGAGATAAAAGACCCCAAAAGAGTAATTTACTTTTGCACTCAGATCGGATTCTAAATGTAGAAATTAATGAGACGTTTGCTTAGTTCTGAGATGAAGCTGCAAAGGGAAAATGCAAAAATGTCTCCGTACATCCTCAACCCTATGCTCTTTCTTCCCCTTTCCCACTTTCTCTCCTGCTTGCCCACTTACTACTTCCCTCTCCCCCGGTACTGTTTCTTTTTACCACGTTTGCGAGTTAAAACCCATGTGTGCTTCGGAGATAATGATTTATTTTTTATTCAAAGACAGATAATTATTAGTGGTGCTTGCAGCTGTAAATTGTACATTCATCCCTCTCTCCTTCTGTTGCGTCTTTCCTAAAACCCACAACTGCTTTTGTCAGTGAAGCTGACAGCCATGTGTTGACGAATCACACAGAGAGGCTCTGCTTAGAGAAAATCAATTTGTAAGTAAGAATTGCCCACTGCAATTGAGATCTCCGTCCTTCCAAACACCTCTGCCCAGCTCCCTTGAAATCCAAAGAAGCGTTTTCTCACTGTTTCAGGTTTTAATTTCATACCCGTGAGGACCGGAAAGGCCAGGATGTGAGCGTCATTGCCATCTTCAGCTTGTCAAACACATCACTGCGGAGTGAGTGATTGAGCCATTTGGCTCCCGCAACCAGAAACAGGAGAACTGAAATAGTGCTCTCGACTCGAGAATGCGGGCTGAATAGGCATTGGTTAAGGCGCAAAGCTCTCGTGCGTCCCCAGGGCTTGCATGTCAAATACAGAACGTAAGTCAGAGGAAATGGGACATAGAGTTCTGAGCCGTACCTGGTGCTTGACAAATGGCTGAACATAAGCATAAGTCAGATTAGTTAGTCTCAAGGAGTACAGATCAGGTGGCAGAGTGGCAGCTTGCTTTTTGGCACGAGGTAGAACTGAGCTGCAGCAGTCCACGGCTGTGGGTAACAAACCCTTAAGTAAGACCATTTTAGTAAAAATCACAATGTCGGAAAACACATTTTTACAGAGAGACTGGAAATGCCCTCGTGAGCATATTACAGCGGCCTAGTTTGCTTATGACTCAATACTTCAATTACAATGACATAGTCCAGTGGTTCTTCTTTATATTCGTTTAGTTTTACTTTTTAGGGGCCAGTAAGTTTAATTTGTTTCCCAAATGTAGACATTCCTAGGCGATCATTTCTTTCTTTGACAATGACACAGCATATTTTGATTATATTAAAGCTCTTGATACTCCCCCATCTTCTCTCAGAGCTGACCCTACTTCCCTGTCTGCCCCCAACTTCATGTCCTTTTTTGTTCTCTCTCTCTCTCTCTCTCTCTCTCTCTCTCTCTCTCTCTCCCTCCCTCTCTCCCTCCCTCTCTCCCTTCCTCTCTCTTTCCTTCTCTCTGTATCTCTCTGTCTCTCTGTCTCTCTGTTTCTCTGTCTCTCTCTCTCTCTCTCTCTCTCTCTCTCTGTGTGCGCGCACATGCGCGTGCATGTACATGCACGTGTGAAAATGTGCATAGTGAAATTCATTATTTGGGCTGGAGAAAATTCTTCAGAGATTGAACTGTCTGTGCCACAACTGTGAGGTCCTGAATTCAGATTCCCAGAATGCGACAAAAGCTGGGGTGATTATGGGGGTCTGCCTGTAACCCTAGGGCAGGAGACAAAAAGCGTTCTCAGAATAAGCTTACCTGCCAGACTAGCTGAATCTACCAGTGAGAGATCCTTTCTGAGTATATAAAGAAGAGAACAATTAAGAAAGACATCTCTAGCCAACCTTTTTCCATACAAGAACACAGGCACTACACACACAAGTAAACCTACATGTGGACACACATGCACACATGCTTAATACATGTAGATATGTAAGAATGCCCATCACATTTATTAAATATCAGGGAACTGTGTCATAAACTTCTTTCAATTTTATACTTGTTACAAATATTTCTGCTTTTCATTTTACTGTTATTCTTTATTGTTTGTTTCTGACTATTTTATCTCAGCTGTGGACCTCGTGTTGCACATAGGTAAAATGGATAGGATAAAGGTAGAAATTCGAATAGACAGATGGACACTTAGATCTCTCTAGTTTTCTTAAGTGCTGTCATTCTTAATTCCATCCCTTTGGTCCTGACTCGCCCTTGGTATTCCTACTCTCACACACTATAATAAATGCAGTAGCATTCACTCTGAATAAAGACAATTTGTAACAGTCTCTAGGCAGGCAAAGGAGTGCCGACTCTGAGGAAGGCTCTATGTTTGTGATCAACTGAACATTTGGTTCAGTCAGGCCTAGATTTGGTACACACAATCTCTCAAGGGACCTGCTAGGATTGCTTCTTTCTGAACATTCTAATAGGTTCTTCAAAAGATGGGAATGGGGTGCGGCTTTACACTATTTTAAGGATGTCTTCACCATAAGAGAAAATGTGCACTTGCTCAAAAAAAAAGACAGAATCTTGAATGACACTGAAATAAGAAAAATATGGGCCCATGAGGAGAGCCCTTGCTTTAACTTGGTTACATAAATGAAGGACTACTTGCTTCATCCACATCTAGCTTGATCTCGCTGCAACCCGTCTCCATAAAACTGCCCAGTAAAACTCCCTCCTCCTCACTTCCTCTCCCTGAAGTAGCTTGTCTTTCTTTTCCCTTTTGAAAATTGGGTGAGTCCTATTCTCTCAAGTCTTTCTCTGACCCATCACTTTGCCCCTCAATTAGACATCATTTCAAACATGGATGCTTCCTTCTACAAACTAATTTTACTTCACCAACTGGGATTAAATGTATGTATTAAGGGAGAGTCACATACAACTAGACCAGTTTTTTTCCAAGTAAACGACACAATCTCGGGGTTCCTGCAACATGCGTCCATCGACCAGGTCATCCCAGGCACTTGGAAGTTCACCCATGATAGAGTTTTCCCCAGAAGAACTCATTATCCACGATCACCATCTTCTCTTCTCTTCCTTATTGAATAGGGCTTGTAAGCTGAAGCGGCAGTAAGCCTCTAAGTCAGAAGAATAAATATTACGTTTACAGCAGCAAGGAACAGATCGTGCCTCAAGAAGGGTAGCTTGGAAAAGAAAAGAGAGTATTATCTTCCTATATGTCAAGGTTGCTGCTGACTATCAGTAAACTCCATAGAAAGAGGGTACCACCAAGGGGGGGGGGGTGGATAGACAACCTGAAGGAGAGTGTTAGGGAGCTCTCCTTGAGATATTCTAGCATCATTTCAATGAGAGAAAAAAACAGCCACTCCTGGGGAAGTTTGAGCCTTGTCAGTACCAGCTTATAATTTATAGAACTCTCCCTTTCACTCTGCTTTTGATGCTACTGTTTTAAGTGATAGGAGTTTGAACTGTTTCCCGGGGGAGGTTATTACAAGTTGTAAGGATATTTCTATGTGACAATTGTCTTAAATAGGAGCATTCTGAGACCTGATTTTATTTACTGTTGAGCACTGCAACCATTTGTAGTGTTACAGAAGTGTTAAATATTAATGAATGTTTCCTGCTCTGCTGAAACCCCAACATTATGAGAGTGTTTAATTACAGGAAAGCAGTCAAAATGGTGCTTGTTGCACTACACCCTAAGAACACTATGCTCTTGCAAATATTCCTAAACAATAGAATTATCTTGACCCCAGTGAGGCTCAAGAGGTGGCGTGCTTTCTGTGCAAGCATGAAGACCCAGGTTTGGATCGCTAGCACCCATGAGGAAAGTCACAGGAGGCAGTGCATGCGCTGGGAAGTCAGGAGTATTTCTGGCTTGTGGGCTTGTTAAATCAGTGAGCTTCAGGCTCATTGAGAGACCTTGACTGCAAAAGCGAGGTAGAAAGCAGTAGAGAAATAAACCTGACTGAACTCTAGCATGCATACACATATCCACAAATGTGTTATTCATTTGCATACACACATACTCATATATGCCCACGATCATACATGATGAATAAAAAAGAAACAGTAACAGTTTTCTGCTAGCTTTTATATAGATTATACACTATACATTTTTTTTTCAAAAATTAGATTGTGTTGAATACTAGAGTTGGAGGGTTGGGGCAAATATATTTTTCCACCCTCTATTTTGAAATTATTCTAAGTCGTTGTACCCTAGTTTGTGACCTCAAGCCATAGCATTTTTCATCTATTGCCATTTTTTTATTATGTAAGATGACATGCTCTCATCTCTTTTAAAATAATACTTTTGAGCATACTCTGTTTTAAAACATCAGAGCCAGTGGCTAGCTAGATCCCTTTGCTCTAAGAGAAAATGTGTGTAGTGAATCACTGATCCTATGGACTGAAGGTGCACTTCAGCACTGCTGAGTAATAGAATGGAGTTTCTGCTTTTCCCATTACTTTTTAAAAAATACTTATTTATTTATTTGAAATTAAACTATAGATAGTTACATCGCTTTCTTCCTTTCCTTCCTCAAACTTCTTTCATGTGACATACCTTTCCATTTCTCCAAATCATGTATGAGTGTATGTATGTATGCATGCATGTATGTATATACGTATGTATGTATGCATGCATGTATGTATATCTGTATGTATGTACATATATACGTATGCATGTATGTATGTATGTATGTATGTACATGGAGATGTGAAGCCTTCACCAGTGTTCCAGAGGTTTTAGTCACAGAACTAATAAATAAATAAATAAATAAAATAAATAAATAAATAAATAACCACATGGAGGCACCAAAGACTCTGAATACTATAAGCAATTTTAAACAAAAGACGAATGTTTGAGTTTGAATTGTGCGACAGAGCCATTGTAACGTGATCTGTGTGATGTGTCACTCGGCAGACACAGACCAATGGAACAGAGTGTGACTGTGAAAAGTGTACGTTCCAGTGTTCTTTCTTGGGTTAAGCATCCTTCCACATCTCCCTGTTGTTGGTCCCTCTCCTGTCCTTCCAATATTTTATTCTCCAAAGTTTATTATTTATCATCAACAAGAAGACCTAGTAGATACTTTTCCTTTTTGATATTTGAATTTGTTATTTATTGAAGCTCATCTTCTGTGTTTTGTCTCTGCTGCTGCAGAGAGCCTGCCGCTCGTTCCTTCTACTCTTTTTGTTATCTTTTTTTTTAAAACTCCATTTCCTTGTCTTAGTGCTATTCTACTCTGCTGACCTTTTCATTCCCATTGCTCACTTTCTCATACCTTTCACTGTTGCGTTCTCCTGCATTACTGACTTTCATCTTCGCTTCATGGATTGAGTTTCTGTACTGGTTTGATTCTATTGGAGGCCATTGGTCGCTTTTGCTAGTAAACTCTTGAAATCTTTTTTTTTTTTCTGGAGCTGGGGATCGAACCCAGGGCCTTGCGCTTCCTAGGCAAGCGCTCTACCACTGAGCTAAATCCCCAACCCCAACTCTTGAAATCTTTAGCCAAGGTTTTATCTATTTCTGTATTTTTTTAATTCAGTATTCGGTGAGCTGTGATCTTACGGAAAATCGTCTTCCTTCTTCATATTCCTCATGGTCTGTTTTTTATATCTATCGGTTTTAATGTCCCTTCCAGTTTTATTTGTGGACCTTTTTATTGACCAATCTACTCTTGAGGACTCAATCCCCAGCATTACCCAGAAAGAAGAAATAAAACATTTGTAATAGCAAGACCAATCCACACCAGACATAAAAATCCACTTAAGATGGATCCAAAGAAACTAATACATCACCAGTGGCTATAAAACAGAAGAGAAAAAAGTTTGAGATTGTTCTGTGAAGCTATAATTGATTTATGAACAATATGGACACAGTAAGTGAGTTGAGTAAAGGAACGAGAGAGGGAAAGAGGAAAAATAGAAGAGATTTAAGGGTAAGTAAGGAAGGGACAAGAAAACAACATGGAGAGGGAGAGAAAAATAGCGAAAAGTAAAATAGAATAATAAAAATGCAAAAGCGATCATTCTATTAATAAAGAAGTCCAGAATTAAAATTAAAAGAATTTAAAAAGGGAATAAAATTAAAAACAAGAATTTTTAAATAAAATAATATTTAATGTAAATATGCTGGTAAAAGTAAACAAAGGGAGAAGGAGCATCAGCAAAAAGAAAGAAAACTAAAAAGAAGTTGACAATAAACCAAAAAAAAATTGCTGAGGAGTGATGAAATGTAAAAACAACATGGGTTCTATGCAAATACAAGAATAAGAATAGTACTTAAGGGTGTAGTGCTAGAGGCCCACTCCCACCTTTGGGGTTCATAGCTGATAGGGACCACAAAGTTGTATGAAAGCCAAAAGACCAATGATCTCTTGCCTTATAACTCTCTCTGATTGTACTGAGGGCTAGAAGCTGAAGGCTTCTGTAAACTTAACACTCTCTTACCTGTTCTGTGGCTGAAAACCATGATCTTCTTTTCTCTTTAACTCTCTGTGCCTAAGTAAGTGCTGGGAAAACTTAACTCTTTGTTACTGTTCTGTGCTTCAATAAATGCTAAAATGCTTAACTCTTAATGCATAAATAACCTCTGGGAAATGTAAAAAAAGGATTTATTGCTAATGCTCCATTCTCTGGTGAGTCAGCTAGAATCCACTTGCTGGCCAGGCAAGAGTCTCAGAGCTCATTAACTCTCTTGAACCAGAAGAAAAGAAAGGAAAGGAAAGAAGTCACTCACAAAGTCACAGTGAAGTGGAAAAGGTCTACACTCTTTTGCATGGCTATTAGCCTTTTTCTAGCTAAAAAGTTCTCTGTGTAAAAATGAATTACCTCGTAGATAAATTGTTACATAAAAACAGAGTAATAGAAAGATATCAATTACCAATTACAAGTTCAGAACAGTGTTTATAACAAAACAGTGGTAATAAGCTCAGCATAAGTTCAAAGCAACAGTTTTTACATGGCCTTGCCTTAGCATAGTGCAACCCTGTATCTTCATCCTTGTACTGGAATGTTTTTCGTTGACACGAATGTGTCCCAAGCCTATATCTCTTTTTAGTGTAGTTATGAAAGCTCATTGTATTTATTATTATGCAGCCTTTACTTACTATTCATGAGAAGTTAGCACATTCTATTCTTAACTCTAACTTTATTACATCTTTCTGGCAAAACAGCTAAAACCTTCTCAAAACTTTCTTCTTAAAATTGTTTGAATAAAATTAGGGATTCTATGACATCATTAATTCACCTAAACATCGTTAATTCCCAAAAGTTCATCTTTAGGTTGATCTGCAGGAAATCTGCTCAATAGGGTAAGCTAATGCCTAGGAATCCATAGAGTATGTAATAGTGACAGGAAAGGCATATCAGCTGCAAAAAGCCATCATGGGATGAAGTCTCTTGTGGCCTTGCCTTTTAGAGATCACCCCTCTCAGACCATGCAAAAGTGGTGGATCACTTCCCTATAGGTCATCTGCTAGCCTTAGCCTTTCCTAGATGACTCCTAACAGTGTAGTAAGAAAAGTACAGCAGAAGCAAACAAAATGCAAACCGGAAAAAAGTTGACCTGTGGTAGATGATGCTGCACCTTGTGCCAAACAGATCATGGCTTTAGAAATCATTGGGCTATGCAGACTCCTTTAATCTTACCTGTCCCCACAAGTGTGGGACATGTGGTGGAGAAGTAATCAAGCAATAGTCTCTCTACAGGAGGAGGATTTATTTTAATACATTGCAAACCTTAGCATGAGTCACACTTCTAAGGAAAGAAATGCTGTGGTAGATGGCTTTTGCTGAAATAGATGTCAAGAAAGCCAGGGTTCTAAAGCTCTATGACAGGGATGGCTCCACTTGAATGCCTCTGGCTCAGCTGTCAGATTCCAGAGTGATACCTAGTTGGAAGAAGTATGCTGGCAGCTGTTGAACTTGGAGCAGCATTTCCCTGACTTGCTGAGCTGAGCCCCCTGCCTGCTGCCTTAGTCTTCCAGCATTATCAGCATCCAGCCAACTCACTCAATATGATTCCATGAACCAGGCTAACATCTTCCAGGGCATGCGCCACTGTATTCTGGCTCCCTGATATGTAGTTTGTTTCTTGATTTCAAGTAAATAGGACAGTCTAGATTTAAGAAGTAGATTCCTCTCTAGATGGCAACCAGTCTTTGTCCTCTGAGTTATTTAGAGAAACAGAGTGAAATGTACTTACTGCTAACCCATCCAGAAGAGGTATCCCTGCCTCATGAAAACCTGTAACTGGATCTAAAGTCTATGAGGGCTGTGGGCTTGTCCTGGGATTAGGATTGTTGGTCTCTTTGAGCACTGATGCTGGAGTAAACACCTTGAGGAAAGGATTCTACTTCCTCTCCCATCCCCTACTTCTACTTACTCTTCCACCCCCAGGAGCTGCATGGCTAGGAGCTCCCTTTAGCTTCACTCAGTCATCAGTTTGATACTTGTCTTCTCAGCTGTCCAGTCACAGGTATGCCAGAGTTCTTATCCTGGAACTCCTTGGTTTGGAGTAGAGTTCATTCTTTCCCATACTAATTTTTCTTTTTATGTAAAAATCTTACTATGTAGTAGAATTTGATCATATTTTCTCTTGTCAAAACGTCCTCCCAGATCCTTCCCATCTTCTTACGCACACAGCTTCTTAACCCAGGACACAGGAAGGCAACTTCTGTCCTACCGTTTTCCTGGGAAACCTTAAATTAGGGCTTACATGATCAATAAGTAAGCCCTAGGAATGGGACACCATGTGTGATATCTTCATCATTTATAAGACTATCAATAAGCAAGAAGTATTATGAAGCTTAAACGAGGTAATGTAGACAGGTTTAACATAATGTCTCATATAGATGGGGTGCTCTGCCATGCTTCCAGGCTATTCAAAACATCTGAATATAAATGATCCTTAGCATAAAACATGAGGGAATATTTAAGAAGGGTAAAGAGAAACTAGTTTCTGATTTTAAGTCAAAGGCCTCTGGTAATTTCATTTTAGAGTTTAACCTATTTTGCATAATGCTTCTATGTTCATGACTGTGAGACATGTGTGGGATGCACTGGTCACTGAGGATATAGGCATGTACCTCTCTATCTCCTTTTTATACAGATGGTTAAAAAGGGGTGATGTTTACTAGTGTTTGTAAATTATTCAGGTTGTCTAAATGACTTTAAGATTGAATGCATCTGTCACAGAATTGCAAAAGGCTCTTGTTAGAGACAAAATTCCCTTTGGGCTGTTTTTATGTAAGCTATAAGGTTCTATGTCTCACAAGTTTGAGGCTGTGCAAACCCAGATCAAATACCATGAGGATTTGGTGTCTGGTAAAGAAGGCTCCTCATAGACCTTGCCTTTCAGATACAGCTTCACAAGGTCGATCTCAGCTGTATGCTAACGGTCATCTTTCTATAAGAGGACAGAAATTTTTATGTATAAGAATGGCAAACACTAGGACTAGACAGATTGCTCAAAAGCCCATAGCACTTGCCATTCTTATAAAGAACCTGTATCTGATACCCAGAACCTACATGGAGGCTTATGTCCTTCTATAAATCCACTGTGAGGGGATTTGGCATCCTCTTCAAACCTTTCTTTGTACCCAGAAAACACACAGCATTCATACACACATTGAGGCAGCACACTCATACAAATGAAATAAAAATAAATAAATCTTTTATAATATTAAGAATGCCAAACACTACATATTTATCTGACTATACCTGAAACAATGAAATCTAGGAAGACGTCACTCCTGGGCTAAACAATTTCCACGTTAGTAAATACGCTTGAAGCACTGTAAATAAACTCATTTCCTTTTAAATATTTTAATTGGTCACAAAGATAAATGAATTGGGTTTCATCAATCATCTGTCACTCTTCCCTCTTAGAAGCTCGTTTTTTAAAGGAAATTATTGAATTCACATTTCCTTAAAACTTCCTTATCTTTATGGCTCTCTTTTCTAATTGAATAAAATATCTCAGCCTGCTTAAATTAAGTGGTTCTGGTTGCGGATTAGAGGGACAATTTCCATTAACCTAGGAATTGGTAAAAGCCATTAACTCCTGCATTTACAATTTCTTAATAGCTGTCCTATATAAAAAAACACTGGCTTTATTAGTTATCACTCCACTCTGCACACCATATTAGATGTAGGTTTTATCAATTGCCTTTAGAGGCCTGGATGATTTAAAAACAATTCATGGCATCTATGCCCCTTGATAGACACTGCCACACCTTGACCGATGTTTCGGTGCCATGGCCTTCCTTCTCTTTGTTAATGATGCTGTTTTGTACTGAATTCTTCAACTTCAGCATTTTAATAGTAAAGCCAGATACAGAAACAGTGACACACTGCTCCAATTGCTAAATCACTCAGACCTCAATACTCTTGCAGACCATGGGCATTATTGTTCATGGAGCTTGAAGTAGTAACAGAAAGGCAAGCAGACTCTTGAGAATGGAGAATCCCTTATTTGTTCTGCCCACTCTATTCAATTGTTGTATCACAGAAAACTAAAACTCACTATTCCAGTTTGGTCTCAATTGTTCCGCAGAAAGAGAAGAAATACTGCATCTGAGTTTTAGAATTCTATAAATAAGGCTTTCTTTTGCTGCCTACACAGATAATATGAGAAAAGGATACCAGAATGCAACCCTATGTGGAGTTATGATGAGATAATGAGATAATCACTTGCATTCAGTTGTCAAAATAAGTATTTGAATATCGGCAGTGTTTTGCAGGTTTAACAACATTTTTGATAGTTTACTCATTTGAATGAACTGTGTTCAGTCTGAGGATATAAGGTGGATATTACGTGATCTTTGGTATTAAAACTTTGATGGATCATCTTTTCATCTTCAGGAGCAATCAAATGTTCTTTGCATTACTTCTACTAACACTAAGGCTAAACATAGTAATGGGTGAATTTTAACCAAACCCCGATGCAGTTAAGTATTAAAACATAACTCTATTGATCTTCTTCTAGCAGCCGCAGCGTTATTTTTATAGAATATTTGCTAACTGTTCTTTTTTTGTATCTTTTACAAGTGTCATTGACCTATTGAAGGAGCCCCAGACCAAGTTAACCCACCACATGCTGACGAAGCACAGTTTTGTTTATTCCAACCTTGACAGGGTGCTTGTCTCATAAATGTTGAGTTAAGATGGATTTCTGGAAATAGAACTAGTCCCACCCTTGAAATCTAAACTAGTTTGCTCATCCATAGAAGTGGGCCCAGTCCTTTCTTTACATTTGCACTTTCTGCGGACCAACTTACTATGAAATCTCAAGCTAAGCTGCCTTGGCTAAGGAATATAAAAAATGACGATAAGCATCGCCCTTACCTTGGCAGGAAGAAAGACAAGTTCGTTAATAATTCCTCTGTATTTATTTATCTCTTCGTGTATATGCACATTGGCATTACTCTTCTAAGTCATCAAAATGAGAACTACTGGCTGTATTCCAGGATTGACCCTAAATATATTTTCCTTGTGTATATTTTAGTAAATAGCCTTTTTGTGTTTCAAAAATCCAATTTCAACCCTTGTAAACATACAGTTCAAGACAATGCTGTAAGTCTTAGTTAAATATGACCATTTCTAATTCCCTAAAGCTTTGCAGAAATGATTCTCATGACTTGACTTGGGTACTGATTTCTAAATATTTGGGATTTGAGCTTTGGGCCTCTATGGAAATGATGGGGACCAGCATGGTTCCATGAGACTTGGGATAGATCTCACATTGTATAGTTGTTATTTAGCACATTTTTCTTATCAAGGCAGCAGATACCTTTAAACACTAAGTGGTTCAGAAGAATTCCATAGTTGAGGAGACAGGTAATTTATGCAGAAAAAGAGACAGAAAGAACAATTAAACAAACAATAAAACATGTATGTTATAGACTTCCTAATACTGTGATGAGGGGCCACAGGAAACCTGGACACTTTGTCATGTCCCTGAGCACAAGCATTTTTATATTCCAGTGTTGGGAATGGGAACACAATCTCCAACAGGAAGACAGGAGCTAGTCTTGCAAAGTATCCTAAGTACATAAAGGAAGTGATTTTGTCAATCTCTTCTCTCCTGTGTCCATTTTAAAAACGGATTGCTTGCATTAGGAAAGTCATCTGCACATGATGAAGTTTTCATACCTAGAATTGGCATTGGAATGCCATCCTAGCTTTTATTTATACTTCTTCACTAATTGTGGTACAGGTAGGACTCAGTACTGTCTTTAAGTGCTGAAATAAGTCAATACCTTGCCCTAAAAACCTAAGTGCAGGGGCTGGAGATTTAGCTCAGTGGTAGAGCGCTTACCTAGGAAGCGCAAGGCCCTGGGTTCGGTCCCCAGCTCCGAAAAAAAGAACCAAAAAAAAAAAAAAAAAAAAAAACAAAACCTAAGTGCAACAAACTCAGTGGCTACAATAGTGTTCAAATTTCAATTACTTTTCTGAAAAAAGTATTTGTGATGATTCTAGGCAGTGTATAATAGTCAAAAGTACATGATTATATGTAGATTAAAAACTTGCACTTCCAATATTCAGTGCTTCTCAGCAACTTTCTCCTTTATTTATGTTTGAGAATAAATACAGACCTATGCCTGTAAGTACTGAAAATATGAGCATTTCCTAGAACACTGGACTCTGTTGAGTCTTGGGAATGATCCCACCCCTTGATACCTGTTTAAGTAATTACTTATATTTTTATCACCATGGAAATGTACGCTACTCATAAACAAATGAAACCTTTAGCGTGAAGTTCAATGAGTTAAGCTTAAGAGAAATACATTAAAACTCTTAGGGGACATGAGTATTAAGAAGAATGAAGACTTGATGACCTATTAACAGTTGTAATTTTCCACATTGATTATTGACAGCATGTGACGCCACTGACCTTACAAATTGCAATCTATAAACAGCTTAGAGAATATGACCTTTGGATTACTGTGGGTCTCCTGAAGGCTTTAAGTCTATTACAAACAGCTGCCAAATGTATGTTTCCTTGTAGGTTGCAGTGGAGAACACATTTAAAGAGAGCACTAGGTACTATTTGCACAGAGTTCAGCAATGCCATATCTAGGCAGAAGTGATGGACAATGAATGGCAGAAATTTCTTCAGCCAGGGTAGAAGTATTAGAAGTTTGTTCATCATTGATTTTAAGTCACGAAGTATAAAGAACTAATTACCTTAGACTTAACACTTTTTCTCCACTTTTACAAGAGTCAGGGATTGGGAATTCATAAATAGGATATAAATGTTCTGCTATATTTTTGCCTCCCTTTCTGTCTTCATTATTTTCCAATAATCTACAGCCAAAAGTCTGAGAATACAGACTTACACTGTGGTCTTACACTCTGGTCTTACACTCTGTAACCAAAGGTAACATCTTCTTTACTATTTCTTTATAGTGCGTTGGTAACAAAATCGGCAGTTTTAAAATCTTTACATATTTATTCTAGTGTTCTGAATTTAGGTAACACTCATGGAAATTGTTCAATCTATTGACCCATCATTATTTCTGAGTTGTTCTTTCTAGGCCCTTCTCCCAGTTTAGGGCAAACTTTTATTAGTTTTCTTAAATGCTACAATTATATTTGTAAGGAAACATACCCGGAATGTTGAAATTACCCCTGGAGTGTACTGACGGTTTTGAGACTTCTGGAATTTTGGATTCTCTAAAACACACAAAAATATTATGAGAATATGTTTTGGTTTTAAGTCCAGGTATGAGGATTTGGGGCTTCTTCAGCCTGCCTGACCACAACGAGCATTTGCCTAGAGCAAAAGCAGTTCCAGATAATTTCTGTGATTTTGTGACATTTGGTATTCTGGGAATTTTTCAGAGGGTTCATAAATGCTAGGGTCCAGATAAGCAAGGTGGGTCATTGTTGCTCTTTTCTGGAGGTTGGATGTTGTTTGTTAGTAGCCGTGGTCAAAGTAGAAACAAAAGGAAAGAAATTAGATTTAGGGACCCTTCTAATTTCTCTTTCCCCTCTGTCCTTGTTTCTTCCATGTCTAGTGTTAGAGGGTGAAACTGGGGGAGATAAATGGTGAGAAAAAGAAGAACCCACAAAGTCTTAAGAAAAGCATTTATTTCACTGGGCTTTCTTTGAATACTCAGGGTGGATTTGGGTGATTTATCTAATGACTCTGGGCTCCAACCTCCCATCTTAATAATTACTGCATCATCTGATGTCTCAGGCAATAGCATGTGGCAGACATTTATTTAGACTTTCTCAGTTTGTTTTCAGAATTCCCCTACTAAATAAGAGCAGTCAGTACTCTGCAGCATCAGCCCGAGGTTGCTAGTTGTCAGAGAGGTTAATGTCAGAAAAAGTAGCTGAGTTAGGACACCAAGTTGGGAAAGTCTGACTTAAAGATGAAATCAGGATTAACCAATGCAACTGCAAACAGAAGCAGGCAAGTGATATCAGTAAATTTGCTGGAATACGTGGAGATATTGTCTCTAAGCAGGAGGTAGCTTGCTACAGTTCTTCAACTGACTGTGTGCCTTGGTGGGGAAAAAGAGACCCTCTCATGTTAAAATTTCAAAATCGTTTACTATGAGGAACAGGATTTTGTCCCAATATTTTTAATTAATGGCAATTGATCAATTTTGTTTTGAAAACACGTCAGGAGCCAAGAGTGTGCAGGATAAACAAAAACATTTCTGCTTTGTCATGGTTTTCTGCTCACAGCATCTGCTTCCTGATCTCTTGGCTCAAACCTTAAAATGTTAGAATTCACTCTTCCTCAGTTTTCCTGATGCTATCCAGTTGGATATCCTCTTTTCTGACATATTCTGCTTTTTTTCTTTCCATATACACTATACTTTTATTATTGTATAGAAAGAGTACAAACATTTAACTACAAGTAAATAGATTCCTGAATGTCTGTCTTTTTTTGTTTGCTTGCTTTTATTAACAGAAACTTAATATGCTAAGAGTTGGCAAACTACAGAATGTCCCAGCCAATATCACTTTTGAAAATGAAGTTTTATTACAATATAAGTGTATGCTTAATATCTAGATCAGTGGTTCTCAACCTTCTTAATGCTGCGGCCCTTTAATATAGTTCTTCATTTTGCAGGGACCCCAACCACAAACTTATTTTTGTTGCTATTTTATAACAGTAATTTTGCTACTGGTATGAGTTATGATGTAAATATCTGTGTTTCCAATGGTCTTAGGTTAAGAATCACTAGTCTAGATGTTGCTTTTGCAATAGCACTGAAGAATTAAAATAGTTATCATAAACATCTAGTGTTCCACAACCTGAAATGTTTACTATCTTAACAATTAAGGGAAAAGTTTAATAATAC
The DNA here is from genome assembly GCF_021556685.1 of Rattus norvegicus. Classification (NCBI taxonomy): domain Eukaryota; kingdom Metazoa; phylum Chordata; class Mammalia; order Rodentia; family Muridae; genus Rattus; species Rattus norvegicus. The sequence continues at coordinate 262,780,798 of NC_141534.1, read as the reverse complement.
TTGAATTGATTACTTTTAGAACTATTGGCTTAAGTTTCATATTTTTAGTTATCATATTTATCATACCTTTATTTAAAATTTACTAATTGTGCGTTGTTTTTTAGTATTATATCTACATGAACACATTAGAGAACTTCTACAAGTCTCAAACTTCCTACTCATATTTTTCTTAATGACAGTGCATTAATTAAGTTGGATTAAATGACAAATTCCCAGTGTACCATACCAATACCAACTATGACATGTGAGAATACATCAGCATTATATAACATAATTTGTAACCTATCACTATATGATAGTTGCATGAAACAGCAGCAGCTAAGATAGTTGCTGCGCATTTACGATTCTGGCTAAGCTTATTATTAAAGAAAAATTATCATGTGCCAAGATTGCTGATAAAAGTGAATATGCAAATAATCTTTTTCTCATATTCATTCAAACTCGAAAACATGAGTGTCTGAGTTTTATGTAATTATTTGTTAGCAATATCCTGGCAAATTCTTTACACTAGATTTTGAGCTAACTGGAAAATTTTTATATTTAATTTTTAATTTAGCAGCAAAAAATTACAATTAAAGGAAATTCAGAAGCAACATGTAATGAAAGTAAAATGCCCTAGATATAACAAAAATATATGACTAAGGAAGTTCAGATAAACAAAGAAACCAATCCAGGCAAGTTAGGTAGGCTTCACAGATTAGGTGACAATTGAACTAACTATTAAAATTTGAGACTATTCCTTGGTTCAAAAATATCATGTTGATTTAAAGATTAGGTGGAAATTAGCATTGTAGGACTTCAGGGTTATAAGAAAATAAACAGCTAATACTACAAAGGTGATTGTTTTATAAAGACGAAGAAGAGGGAAAATATCAACAACAGCAGCAACAACAACCACAGCAGCAGCAGCAACAACAACCACAGTGGCAGCAACAGCAACTGCAACAACAGCAGCAGCAATGACAGCAGCAACAACAACATCAGGATCAAAAACCACATCAGTAACAGCAACAACAGCAGCAGCAGCAATGACAGCAACAACAATAACATCAGGAGCAGCAACAACAGCAGCAGCAGTAGCAATGACAGCAACAACAATAACATCAGGAGCAGCAACAACAGCAGCCGCAGCAGCAATGTCAGCAACAACAATACATCAGGAGCAGCAACAGCAGCAATAACAACAGAAACAGCAGCAACAACAGCAGCAACAATAACAACAACAACAGCAGCAGCAGCAACAGCAACAATAGCAATAACAACAGCAACATCAGCAACAACCACAGCAATGAAAACAGCAACAGTAGCAGCAGCAACAACAGCAGCAGCAGCAATGGCAACAGGAACAGCAGCAACAATAGCAACAGCAACAGCAACAACAGCAGCAACAGCAACAGTAACAACAGCAGCAACAGAAGCAATAGCAACAACAACAGCAGTAACAACAACAGTAATAACAACAACAATAGCAGCAATAACAACATCAGCAACAGCAGCAACAGCAGCAACAGCAGCAGCAACAACAGCAGCAACAGCAACAACAGCAGCAATAGCAACAGCAACAACAGCAGCAACAACAACAGTAATAACAACAACAATAGCAGCAATAACAACATCAGCAACAGCAGCAACAGCAGCAGCAACAACAGCAGCAACTGCAACCACAACAGTAGCAATAACAACAGCAACTGCAGCAACAACAGCAGCAGCAACAGCAGCAGCAACAACAGCAGCAACAGCAGCAACAACAACAACAACAGCAACAGCAATAACAACAACAACAGCAACAGCAATAACAACAACAACAGCAACAACAGCAGCAACAACAACAGCAACAACAACAGCAATAACAACAACAATATCAGCAATAACAACATCAGCAACAGCAGCAACAGCAGCAACAGTAACAACAGCAACAACAGCAATAACAACAACAACAGCAACAACAGCAACAACAACAGCAGCAGCAATAACAGCAGCAGCAACAACAGCAACAGCAGCAAGAGCAACAACAAAGCAATAACATCAGCAACAGCAGCAATAGCAGCAGCAACAACAGCAATAACAGCAACAGCAGTAGCAACAACAACAGCAGCAACAGCAACAACATCATCAATAACAACAATAGCAGCAATAGAAACAGTAACAGCAACAACAACAGCAATAATAACAACAATAGCAGCAATAGCAACAACAGCAATAAAACAGCAACAGCAGCTGCAACAGCATCAGCAATAACAACAACAACAACAGCAACAATAGCAGCAACAACAGCAGCAGCAGCAAAAGTAACAGCAACAGCAGCAACAATAGCAGCAACAGCGGCAGTAACAGCCACCATAACAACAGTAGCAATAATAACAGCAACAGCAGCAACAACAGTAACCACAGCAATAAAAACAGCAATGACAACCCTAGAACCCTGAATGCTGCATTGAATGGCAAGCTAATCGTAGAATTGAGTGCTTCTGAATAGGATAGTAACAATTAGATTTTACCTACATTGTAAATCCAAGAGGGTCAGAAATGACATTGCATTCATCTGTTTTTCTCTGCAGGGATTACTGGCTCTCCCTTGAACACAGTAAGCATTTAATAGATAGCTGTTCTTTGATTAATTTCTTCCTAAGGGTAAAAGATTTCTTCTTGGATTATAGCCAGCTGAATGTTGAGCTTTTTCTTTGTGCCTGATAAAATGCTGATGCCTAAAGAGTTTTAAAAATAACGACAAGTAACATGAAATGATGTGATGAACCAAACTGATGGCATTTCTCAGTCCCTGTCCCCTTCATTAAAGTAATTAGCAGTTCTGTTTTCAACTTCAAACAAGAGTTTCTCAAGTTCAAAACTATCCGAGGTAGAAGGTTTATTCTCACTCAAGTCACTAAAGGTAACATTGGAAATTTCAGGTTTTTTAAACTCCTTGAGAATGAGAATGAGAATGTTTATATTGTTTGAACTAAAGGGAAATACTATGGTCCTTAAGCTTTCTGATGTTGTTAATAGAATGGGATATTTTGCTCATCTTCCAAATATTCGGAACCAAGCCTTGGCCTTCTATAAGCCTAGGAATCACCAGCTTGTAAGAATAGTTTGTATGAGTTATATCAGGCTTCAGACATCCCTAATGTATGAAGATATTTTTCAGAATAGAGCTCTACAGATCTTTGTTCCTATGAGAACTGTTATATTTCCTTCCTTGGTGGGACCTGATACAGTATTTCACCTTGAGGATTTTTCATAGCTATTTTCTTGTCTAACAATATTATTATAAGAGAGTCAAGGTCACTCCCTCTCTCTTTGATCTGAGTCAGTTTTGCTCACTGTTGTTCTGATACAGATGTATTCAGTTGTTAGCAAGGGAGTTGAGCAGCAGCATCAACAGTATTCTTTAGGAGACTGACCTCTTTGGGTTCTGGAGTCTGGGGCTTACTCAGATTACAGTGTCTGGGGTCCATTGTGGTCGGTCTATATATCTGCTAATCCTTCTTTCTGCATCTCCTGAGATTCTCATTTCACTTCATGTCCACCCTTTACTGACTTATCCAGGATCAACAGAGTCAATTTGTGCCCACAACTCATATGGTTCTGTCCTGTAGTTATCTCCTCAGAACTGAAGTATTATTTAACAGGGAACTCCTAAAGCAAGACTGGAAAGGCCATTTCACAGGGAACATTACTAGTAATGGTTGCTAGGAAGAGGGACACACTCACCAGTAGATCTTGGAAGCAAGTTGTACAAGGAGTTTCAGGGATGCAGCTTTGTGACTTGTCGCTTATGTTTGGGTGGAATTATTGGTGATACATCTGCATTTCAGTTATCCATGGTCCTGTATGTTTCTCTCCACACACAATCCAAAACACAAAGGTAATAAACTCACTCTTTTAGCAAGCTAAAGGGGTGGAATGATTTCTTGACCCTATCAATGGAGCCCTCGCTGCAGTGAATAGACATCTATTCATGTCTTCCCAGGAAAAGATCATGACAGATTCACAGTTCTAGTCTCTCATGCATGCTTCTATGGGGAATCTTTCTCCCCTTAGATTACTGATGGAGTAACAAAAGGTGCAGTGACATCATCCCAGGGAAACCTTTTCATATTCCCACGATGCAAATCTTTAAATCATTGTTCTATGCACTGGTCTGATACTGTTCTTACTAAAATATCAGATGTGATGTCTCAGGTAGGTACTAACTTAACACTTTAAAATAAAGGAAAGGGTCTCACACCCTTGCCTATGGCCCTCTACCATATACAAGCACAATCTGTACTATAAAGACTTACTTAAGCTTTATCTTTTTATTGGGTCTGCTTCCCTGCCAGGCACTGCCATTCAATAATTCTGCCAAATGGTATCTTTTCTGTGTGACAGAGTGCTAAACAGTGATTTATTGCCTGAATACACATTGCCTTCATAGAAGAGATTTGTTTAAAACAACAGTAAAGAGATAAATAAATTATTCATCCCATGCTAATTCTTCACTTTTATGTGCTGTAGCAAAGCGTCAAAATAAGCAGCCTGTAGGGCATTTTATTTTTGCCACATTAATCTTGGACAATTTAAAAGAAGAGGGGTGGGGGAGGAAAGGAAGAAATGCAAAGAACTTCCATTTTCAAGAAAATAGATTTCTTTTTCCTCCACAGCCTCCTGCAGAGGTAGAGTGTTCTAGCAGATCTGCCTGCTTCCTCTGCCCCCAGCCACTTTGTGAGTCACTTACTGAAGTCCTCAGACTGGGGACAAGGACCCCCTAGAGCTCCTTTTCAACCTGAAGAACCCTGCAGTTCCTCCTAACTGGTTTCTTTCACTATGGCAAAATCCCTGTTACAGGTCCGGGAACCAAGTGAGTTCTTTTCCTGGAAGATTTGCATTTCCTGGAGCAGACAAAATGTTGGGTTTCTAAATTTTGCTGATGTGTTTTTAGAACTGAAGGTTTATAGAGTGTGAAAAGCTATGGTGACACACTTCTCTGCTGCTGCTGCAGCTGATTTCCAGGACAGCCTGGAGGTGCCCGTTATTCCTTGCTTCCCTTCACCCTCCTTCCCGGAAGCGTCATCCTCTCCGTGTGAGCCAGAGGCCTCAGGGTGATATTCAATGCATGGACTCTCAGGTGAGCAGAAGAGCAAGTAGAAGACTGTTTTGTTTTGTTTTGTTTTGTTTTTCTAAGTAGGGCACCTCTCTGATCTGTGCTTGTTGATGGCACCACAGGGGATGGGATGTTCCCTGTCATGTCTATAGAGGTCACAGAGAATGCAAAGCAGAGATAAACCCCCAACCAGGTCTTAGAATTCATAACACAGGCCATTGTCCACATCTTGCTTCTGAATCAGGAGTCATGATAGTTCATGTTTAAATATGAGCCACCTGAGCCCCAAGCCCATGTGTATCTCTCTATCTCTATGTGAAAGTCATCCACTCAGCTTCCTAGCTCATACATGGAATAGATCTACAGATCCATTGTCTGTAATGCTCCTAGGTTGCACAAAGTGCTTGAATTTCAGCTGAAAAGGCTGAACAGGCTTGCTCATGCTTCCCCAGGCCTGTTCCTATCTTCTTAGTTCCTTGCTGCTAAAGCATGCGCATAGTCTGTAAATCATCTATGTCATATCTGTGCCCTGAGGCTCCACCAGGCTAGATTGTGTTAGGAAAGCAGGTATGTATTGGCATTCCTGATAGCAGAACAAAGAGTACAGTGTGGTCAGTGCCCCCAAGACTTCAGGTAGATATTACAGGGCCAGGGGTTACATTGAATAGGAAAGAACAAAAGACAAAGCAACAAATTGAAAAGGGGTATACACTGAAACTTCGAAGCTCCCCCCTTTCCTCTCTTAAAAGGACAACAACTTGCGCTTGATACATATTTGAAGTTAGAGAGTAATGGTGGAAGATCAAATCACACTTCTCCTATCTGTGTGCTACCTAGGTTATCTTGATGAAGGAAGGAGAGGGAGTGTGGGCAAGCTGAAGAAGGACATTCTAGGGTAGCTGAGAAAGCACATAGACTGTTACTCAGAAGGTCTCATCAGCTGGTAAACCCCACCTCCCATGCATACACTTTGCTTTCTGTCCATTACGCAGAGCAGGAGATTTTTAAGGATTTCTTAGAAAACGGCTAAAAGGCTCTGGATTGAGATTTCATTCCAAATCTGTATCCTAATGTGTTGGTATTCATGCTATTCATCCGGGGCTGTCCTTTCCTGCATAGAAGAAACTCCCTGAATGAATGTAGTTCTCTGCAGTGTCCTGGCCAACCTTCAGGAATCCTGCAGATTTGTGCATGAAAGCTAACACTCTTGAATTAAAGGACAGAGAAATCAATAAACCTTTGGAAGGGATCATAGACATGTTTTACAACCACTTGTCCCTCACAAAGGAGATACACAGCATTGAATTATCTGTGGCATTTAATCTTTTAATCAGCCTAAGCTTTCAAGAGGAAATTCTAGGCATTAGGAGTTCCATTCCTGAAGTTGGATTTTGATGAGACTTCACTGCTCTTGTCTGCGGTTACCGGATGTTCTGTAATTCCACTCAACTCTGGAGCCTGGTTGCAGCAACAGCTATGTAATTGGAACATGTTGTGAATGCCTGGAAACCTTCAGCACTGATAGAAAAGCCTTAGGCCTGTCAGATCATTGACAAACACTGGCACTCAAGGGCAGGAGGAAGATGTTTTAAGTTCACCTGTAATAGAGACGGTAAAAGGGACTTTGGTAGGAGCTGAGTTAAACAGGAGGGCAGAATCTCTATTGTGCCTGGCTCAGCTGTTTTATCAATTTGAAAGGTAGCATTAGTGCGAAGCCCCAATCATTTGAAAAGGTGGAGAAATGTGGTGATATTTGGTAATATTTCATTTTTTAAACTGCTGTCAGTGGCATAAAGGGTGACAAGGAGCAGCAAGGAGAGCTGATGGTGCTGTCCTCAGAGCAGTGTCATGAACACTGATGTTTCCAAGAAGTGTGTGAAGTTACATTCTCACGGAACTTAAGGATCAGTTATACTTGGAGGGGAGAAGTGGATTATAGAGTTACAGGAGAGGGGATTATAGAGTTAAGGAAGCCTTGGAGTGCTTAGCGGGATGAATACTAACCGCTCTGAAGATTAGAGCAAGTCAAGGCATTTAGCACTGACTGTTTTTTGCTGGAGGAAGAGGTCCCAGCAAGCCCAATGTAACCATGGAGAAAATGCAGGCCTGAAAAGGCATATTGACTTCGTCAGTGCTACCGTGTTTACAGCGGAGTCTGGGCTCGCGTCCATGTTGCCTGATTCATAGCGTAGGACTGCAAAAGGCTTAATGAGCATCTAATGGGAAATCCTGTCTGAAGGTGAATTTACGGTGGAGCTAATGAAGTTGAAGATTCAGAGTCTCCATGGGCAAAGGATTTGGTGGATGCTGAAGTTTGGAAGCAGTAGATTATCTCAGGTGGGAAAAGGGAGCTGGCCGCCATCAGAAAGCCTTTCTATTTATCCGCTTCTGCTAATCCTCCTGAAGGCTTTTCAGAAGAGAATAAGAGGTATTATTAAACACCTAATGGTCATTTCTGGCTTAACTACTATTGAAGTAAAAAATTACTTCAATATTTTATTCTATTCTTATTTTTATCATCATTCTCTTAAGAGTCCTGAAACACCACCCCACCCCACCCCCACCCCCACCCCCCAAAAACCAATGTCTATGCCTAAGGCGGCACTGTGCTATTGTAGGCCTATATGTTTCTCATAGTGTCCTATATCATTTCTGGCCCCAATCGTATATGTAAAAGCCCCTGTTTCGTGTGCCAAAATGGTGTATAGAATATGAGGATTATCCTTTACTTTTAGAGACTTCTCTCGTTCAGTAGCTGGATCTTCTAAACATATGACCTGCATTATCTGCCAAATGTCTTACTTACGGAGGCTTCCCAATCTCTAAACAAGTTGTCTCATGTGTTCTAAAAGAATAGACATGCTAATTATTTTACCTACTGTAGCCCATGCCAATATAAAAGTTTAGAGTAAGAGTCCTATGTATTTAGCCACATTGATTATGTGACTAAAAGATAGAGAACACAGAAGAATTGCTTCACTTCCATGAGTTTTTAATATCCTTTGTTTGATGTTATTTAAGGGGCTGTAGAGATCGCTCCTCAATTAGGAGGCCTTGCTGTTCCTGCAGAGGCTTTAGGTCCATCCCTAGTACCCACACATTGGGTCCCAGCCATCTGTAACTTCAGTTCTAGGAGATCCTATGCCCTCGCTGGCTTCTGTGGAAATGGTAGAGAGATTGTACTCGTACATATATGCAGGAAAACACTCATAGATGAAGTGATTTTATTTCACTTCCAGTTTCAGGCCAACTATTTTAAGCTGTGGATTGTCGCTTGAACAAATCGTGTCCCACAATGCCCTGTGCACTGAGGAGAGGCAAAGGAAGCATCTGATTAGCACGCCCGTTGCTGTTGCTTATTGAGCACTGTTTGTGAGTGTGTGGGATGTTTTTCTACCTTCCTTACCTTCAGCTTTTCCCTTATGAAAGGGAAGGTTGTGATGTGCCAAGGACCAGCCAGCCTCGGCTTGAAGAGGGATTCTGAGTGTCTGGGAGCTGTGAAACAAACTACTCCAAGTCAAATCGTGGGACCAAGCTGGCAACCTATGTTCTCCTCCAGCTCTCTCTCTCTCTCTCTTTCTCTCTCTCTCTCTCTGTTCTACTTTCAACAGCTGTTCAGATGGCTTTCTATTCTGCTCTCTGGAGATAGCTTTCTTCTACTATTCTAAAAACTCTCTGGATAGCTCATCTCTTTCAGATCAAAAGCCTAGTCATTACCCCAGGTTCCCTTTTGACTGTCCCGTGAATCAGCATCCCATAATCCCAGTCCTTTGATTCCTAAGAACAGACAGCAAGCACAAACACAGACAGTAAGATTGGTGGGTGGATTTATAAGGACCCTGCCCCAAAATTACCATTCTGACCATTCCTGGACCGTAATTAGCTCTGTTCCAGGCTGACCTTCGACTCAGGGATCCACCTTAGCCAGGTGGGATCTCCTGCCATCACCACTCCCTAAATCTCTTTAACTCCTTCCTTAGTGTCTTACTGACAAGTTGGCTCACAATACATTTGCTTTTGTTCCCTCAGAATTGTGAAGCTCCTCATATGATTCATACTGCATTCTTATAGTTTCCGTAGCTGAGAAATTATATAATTTTGAACTCATTTTTTTAGAGTTTTTGTCCACAACTTTAAGGGCTGTCCTGAAAGTCTCAGCATTTACCATTTCGCTGAGATATTACCCACACCTTCGACTCCTGGACTCACACTGTCTCTGATTGTCATGGAATTATTAACATTAGTAATGAGGACATTCCTTGAAGGAGGAATGCAACAATATGCATGGTATTATACAAACAAGCCTTATGCCCATAGCAGCAATCTGGGCCACTCATGGAGGCCAATGCCTGATGGTCCTGTTTCAGGCATGGGACCAATGTCATTCCACTCCTATCAAGGCCACACTGGACCAAGCAGTGTTTTTATGTGATTTAGCTAATTGCTAATGTTTTATTCTTGCCACTTTCCTTTTTGCGTTCTATAAAAAAATGGAAGAAGATAAAGTATTATATATGACACACATTCGTATGTATCATTTTAATTTTGATTCTATTGTTCTCGTACCGTTCATATTCTGACGCTTGGCTCCTCACAATATGCGCATCTCTACTCAGTTCTTATAATACTCTTGAAAAAAAGTATATATTTTAGAATGAAGTTGATTCCTCAGAGCCAGGAGTAGCTGTGTAAAGCCAAGATGGAGAAGTAGGACAGGGAAGTCTCGCTGGGTTGCAGGATGTTAAATCTAAGTAAAAGGAAGCAGAGGAAAGGAGGGACCCTTTATCGTTAACATGCAGTTTGCTGTCTAATGGTGTGTTCCCTTTGTGTATGAGTTACACAAGTAGAGGCTTACCATTTAGAGAGGGCATATGACTCTGACAGACAATGATGTAAGAACCAGCAGCTCTCTCCTTCTCAGACCATTGTGTCAGGAATCTAGAAGGCTACGTCCAATGCTTGCATCTCTCTCTCTCTCTCTCTCTCTCTCTCTCTCTCTCTCTCTCTCTCTCTCTCTCTCTCCCTCTCCTATCAAGTCCCACTTAGACCTATCTGACTTGAGAAGTTGGCCTTTCGCTCTCCCTGCGACTCTCTCTTATTATTGACTTTTCAGAGAGAAAAATGACTCGAGGGATATTCTCTTATTGTCTTGTAGAGAGTGATCTGTACTCTCTTAGGTTTGCACCTATGTACAAAGTGACCTGACTTTTTTCAAAGTTCATTTGTTTCTTCAAGGTTCATACAGATACAGATCATATATTGAGCATTACCTCCTTCATGAGTAGGAACGGACTTAATGGGGGACATTATGTCCCTTCCCCTCTGAGCACTAAAGGATCAGGGAAACAGGGACAAGTTTGTAGTTTAGGGTAGGACAGTCCACATACTTCCAGGAATCACAATCCCCTAACAGTGCTTTACCTCACCTGATGGTTTTTGTTCTTCAGATCGAGATATCTTTAAAGTCTTTGAAATTTGGCTTTGGATACCTTGGCCTAATTAATTTCTTTTACATTTTGTTATCCATGTGTAGAGAAGCCTTGTTTAAAAATGCCTTTTCTCCCTATTAAGTGTAATTATTTCCTGTTAGTCCATTTTTGCCTTTGTTCTTATGGAAACATTTGGCTCTTGTCTAAGGCAAATGTCATCAGCTTTAGCATCTCCGTTCTCCTGGCTCAAGGGAGGGGAGGCCACATAGAGCCTTTTGGGGATAGAATGAGTCACAAAAGGAAGCAAGAATATATAATGAATAGCATTGTCTTCTGGATAGGACACAGTTTTCACTCTAACATCTTATTACTCAGTAGCAGAAGATGAGGAGAAGGGAAGAGAAGAAAATCCCCAGTGCCCAGATACCATCAAATCACCCTGCTTGGTACTTGTGTCATCAACAGAGTTCGGAGGGAACGTATGCTTCAGAGTTATTCCTCAGTGTGGGAATATCAGGACTCTTCTGTTTTAAAAGATTTCTTTTTAAAAGCAACCGAGGTCAAACTGATTTGATAAGCAGACAGGGGTGGAGGTAGGGGGCTGCTCTGACCGAGGGCTGATTTTCCTCATGTACCAGCATCTGGATAACTCCTTAGCTTCTGGGGGTGGGGCCGTTGCCTCAATTCTTAACTGCACATGACCTCTAGTCAGCAGGGGAATAGATTCACAGAAAGAACACAGAAAATTTACCAAAGAAGTTTCTGCGCCCCGCCTCAGGGCCCTTCACGAACTGCAGTTTGCCCCGTGTCTTGTGTTCAATTAGCTATCTACACATCCCTGTCGCCAGGGCAGCACTGCGGGTTGTCTTGTCTCTTTAGTTCCCTAGAGGAGACGGAGTAGTTGTTAGACTCACTTAATTTCAGAGTCATGGGGAGGATATTACACAGATAAACATTACAGTAAATTGTGTGGGGGCAGCCACAAAACACGAAGGTCATTTGGGGATTAAGTGACTTCCAGAGGCAAAAAAAAAAATGTTAAATGCTTTTGCATAGCCTGTTACCCCACATTCGATTCATTCTTTTTGCTGATTTTTAATTTTCTAATTGTGTCTGAACATGCTGGGCTACTTTTAATTGAGTCCTTCGTGTGTGTGTGTGTGTGTGTGTGTGTGTGTGTGTGTGTGCCGGAGTGTGTGTATCACAACCTTTGTGGTCCCTTTGCCATACCTTAACACTGTTTAGCCATTATTGATCCCCATTCCTTCTGATGAGTCAAAAGATGTGCAATCACAGATTCACTTACACACTCACTTGCATGAAGCAGTCTGCTGGCATCCATCTGCAAAAGACTGTGTGTTCATTCACCACTGGAGGCCCCTGATCTGCTCTCAAACAAGTTCTCTAGGAAGTTAAAGGGAAAGACCAACTCAGGAGGGGACTTAATTAGGGTTCCAAAGGTTTAAAGATAGAATTATGTTTTGAGTGACCCAAAGCAGTGAAGACGTAGCTAAGCAATATGATATGTGAGAGTTCCGGCTTTGCTCCTAACCACACAGAGACACACACCAATAATAACGTAAAACAAAAGACCTTTACACATTTCTATTATGAGCATTCTATGCTACAGAAAGTGGTAGAGACTTTATGACATGAGGCTTAGCTGAGAGGATGGTAGACCAAGAGTCTTCTCTCTAAAGGGTGTATTGTGATCCTGGCCTGGTGCCTCCTCTGTTTTTGCTTCAGGGCTACCAGGAAATAACTTTATTCCACCCTGCGTTCAGTGCCATGATAGCCTTCCCTTGCAACTGCCCTCACAAGAGAGAAGTCAACTGACCATGGAATGAAACTTCTGAACCTGAGGGCAAAACTAATTTGTCTGCATTACAGCAATCACTTTGGCCTTTTTATCAGAGTGATGCAAATCTATTAAACTCTGTAACTAAGAACCAATACTACAACAAAAGCAAACTGTGCTGTGGAATACTGAAGACCCTGTTTAATCTGCTGGATGTAGAGAAATCTGAGAGTGAAGAATTATGGTTGCCTGCAAATATGAAAGTCAAAGGGACCTATTGTTGGCCTTGTCGGAGAGGACAGGTGGACGTCACTTGGAACTGATGTCACTGTTGTGCTAAGTCACTTCTGGAACTATAGCAACTCCTGAAAGAAAAACCAAGAGCTCTTTCGGGTGGATTGTGGGATCTGGCTTTTGTGCTAATGGCTGCCTCTTGACTGTTGTAGCTAGCTCAGAACTCCAAAGCTTATGCACTGATTCAATACCCTTCCCCTTTCTAGTAAAGAACATGTTGAAGCTAATGCTTAAAGATCTCCTGGAGGGCCAAAGCCTATCTTTCTGTTCTGTATTCTGTATACACCCACTCATCCTCTGAGGAAAACCTGAGCTCTCTGGATTTGTACACCTTTATACTGACATTCTTAGGCTCCTTTTCTTTAAAATACAGTCTCTCTCTCCTTTCCTTTCTGTCCACACTACATGCTCACAGGGATTGTCTCCTCTTCTAAAGGCTCATTACTGATGACACCTCTCCTGCTTGCTTTCTGAAAGGTAGGGCTGTGTTTCCCCCGTGATTCAACCTTTTTCTCTTTTTGTTGAGTCCCTGGGGACTTTTCCCAGCTCTCATTTCTCTCCAGCTTCTTCAAAGTACATTTTTTTATGTTCCCGGCTTTTAGCAAGCATTATGAAGTGTTGATTGAGTTTAATGTGCAAAAATTTCAAGCCGAATGTTCCTTCTTCTTATTTCCTTAGACTTGCGTAAGTTCTTATTCTTGAATTTCTTACCCTTTTAGGATTCAGAGAAGATCAATGTTGTCATTAAACTTCTATTCATTGTTTTATGCCCATAGATTTTTATCAGGTCAGATTCTCAAAGGATTCATAACTTTCTCCAAGAATGAAAATGTCTAAGTTGAAAAGTTGGATAAATACTTGCTAAACCAAAGACACAGTCTGGAACTTGCATATTTCAAGGAAAGGCTGTGTGCTTATTTCGCTTTTTTTTTTATACTAAATTTGGAATACAAAGAAAGTAACCCAATCAAGAACACCTAATTTTTGTCTAAACATTCAAACTCCAGCTCTCTTGAGACTCTTTATAATTTTTTTCTTCCATTTTTATTAAATTGGTTATTTCTTATTTACATTTCTGATGTTATTCCCAGTTTCCTGTCCATCAGCCTTCTAACCCCTCCCCTTCTTATGGTTGTTCCCCTCCCCATCCACCTCCACATTACCACACCCCCCAACAATCCCCTACACTGGGAGTCCAGCCTTGGCAGGACCAAGGGCCTTCCCCTTCCACTGGTGCCAGAACAAGGACATTCACTGCTACCTATGTAGTTGGAGCCCTGGATCAGTCCATGTATAGTCTTTGAGTAGTGGTTTAGTCCCTGGAAGCTCTAGCTGGTTGGCATTGTTGTTCATATTTGGTTGCAAGCCCCTTCAGCTCTTTCACTCCTTTCTCTAATTCCTCCAACGGGGGTCCCATTCTTAGTTCAGTGGTTTGTTGCTGGCATTCACCTCTGTATTTGACAAGTTCTATCTGTGTTTGTCCCTGGACTGGCTTCTGTATTGCAACAACTCAAATGTTCTCTAGTAAGCTGTTGGGGTAAGCAAATAGATGGCCTTTTCAGCTACATGACGGAGAAACCTCTAGGCCCATTGGAAGCTGATGAGAGAGAGGGAGGTAACTGGCTTCTGTCTTATCCTAGTCTGCTGTTATCTTCCATTAGGCCTATCCCTGCTCACCAGAGACAGAAGATGGCCCACTTCAGGAGACAGAGAGAGCACTATGAGTTCTCCCTAGGTGCCAGCTACAATTACAGAAACACCTCCCTGTCCAAGCCTATCTTGTGTCACCTCATAGAGAAATATCCTGCCGTCATCGTTGTCATCATCATTGTCCAGATATTATTGAGCTACTGAGCATTGAGAAGCTGACTTAGGGTCCCGTAACACAGATTACTCGCACTTTAGGGGCCTGAGGCACAGCTTATTTCCCTTGAGATTTATTTCCGTAGTAAGAAAGACAAAGACTACAGATTATGAACAATTGAAAAAATGAGTATATATATCCCCATTTTCTTCTCTGGAGTTTTATTTTTTAATTTTTTTATTAGTTCTTTCATGATTTAATACAACACATTTTAATAACATTTGCTATTCTTTTCCCAACTGTTCCATGACCCACCCCTCTTTTTCTACCCTTCCAACTTTGCCCTCTTTTCCCCGAACTCCCGTCATCAGGGCCAATACATGCTGCAGAGGTATTCATGGATGTGTAGCCTTCCTCTGACCTGTAATTGACTTATCATGGGCTGTCTTAGAGCGAACTGTTCCTCTCCCAGAGGCTCACTGTTGTGGATAGCTCCTTTGTTAGGGGTGAAACTTCATGCCCAACTCCTCTCTCCAAGTTGAGATTTTGGCCTAGTTTAGGCTTGCATAGGTCTTGTGCTTACTACCACAACTGCTGTGGGCCTTTAAGTGTGACTTCCCCACTGTGTCCAAAGGACACTGTTACCTTCTGTTACCCCCACACCCGGGGGACATGCTGTTTCCACCCAATTAGAGGAGAGAATATGGTAAAGAATGTTCCATTTAGGGTTGAATATTTCACAACAGGCCAAGGTACAGAAAATAAGAGAAGGTAGCATGCCCCCATTTTCTAAGATTTCTCCAGATTAAGGAGAAATTAAGGCATATCAAAGGCTAGTGTCTGAGCCAAATGTCCCAATACATGTTGACATATTCACAGCTTACTAGGGTTGAATTCTTTAAGGGGGAAAACTGTATTTCTTTCGTTAATAATAAAAAAAAATAGAACATTCCATCGCTGCTATTTAGAAAGGGAACAATGAATTCTCATCGTCTGAATTATACCACATGTGACAAATTGGAAAATATATGCTGGGCCTTCCCAGGAAGCGATCGAAGGGCTCCTTATAAATGCTCAAGGGTTTGTTTCTAAATTATATTTTATGTTAACAATAAAAAAAACCTGTCATATTCAAAGTTGTTATAGGGCTTATAATTTACATAATCGAGACTGCTGTGTATTAAGCAACACTGTTTCCAAATTAATTAATTTTAATCAAACCCAGAAAGAGCACTTGTCCAGCTATTTTGATACAAAATGTCTTTCGGTGGCTTTTGCTAATCTGCAGTGTGGACCTTCCTCTTTAGTCCTGCAGATACTAGTGTCTGTATCTAGAAAGGGTTTGTTTTGGGTTACAAAGCTGGAAAAGTTGGAGACTTTCAAGGAGTGAACTGATGTTTTTCTGTCACAAGGTTCTCAGTGACAATTTCTTGAGTCTGTGTAAAAAAGCACGTGTTCAGAGTTGATGGGATTGTTCAGTAAAGAGTATAGAAGGCTCTGGACAAAGAGCTGCATGTGCAGAAACCTTTGCTCATTTCTTTAAAGAGCTCACCCTTTCCCACACAGAATACTGGGGATGGCTGACTACCACACAATGGCTCAGTGGGCAGGTGCTACATTTTCTTTAAGTATGAACAAAGTAACATTTTGTAAGTAAGAATGGGGAAAAGATGAGAGAGAGAGAGAGAGAGAGAGAGAGAGAGAGAGAGAGAGAACAGGAGTTCCGAGACTTGTTATAAAGAATACTTCTAATGTTCCTGGATACTTATGTTGAGGACTAGCTATGTTTTAAGTGGAAGTTATCAGCCCATAGCTATTCAAATGGTCGCTATTCAAAGATATCCTGAGATTTAATGTGGAACATGAGAAAGTCGCCATCAGGATTAGCATTTACTATTTTAAGCAGGGGCATTTGTGCACTGTACAATGAAATCAAAATATGACAATATTTTGGTATAAATAGGGAGCTCATCGACATTATTTTATGTGAGTGAATGTTTGTCAAACTGAAATGATAAGGGCTGGAAGATGGTTTCACCAGTAATTTTCCTGTTGGATTTTCAATACTCATGCCAAAACCAGACATAGTTTCTTGCATCTTGTAACATCGGTAACCCTAGCACAAGGGAGGACAGATAAGCACATTTCGAGATCATGGTTTAGGTAATTGAGCAGAATCAACGAGCTCCTGGTTTAGTGAGAGACCCTGTTTCAAAAAATTAGGTGGAACGGGATGGCACAAGATAACTAACATTGCGTATTTGCAGCTCAAATCTCCTGTCACATCACACACACATCCACATAATGCGCACACACACACACACACACACACACACACACTAAAAACACTATGTTCTTGAACTAATAAAATCCATATATGAAAATCATGTATGGAGTGAACATAATGCTGAGTTATTTATTACTTAAGCGAACAGTTATGTTTGTTTCTTTAACATTTGCAAACACACAAAACCATACGAAGACAGTACCAGGATAGTCAAACCATTGCCTTTTCCCACGTATTCTCACTTTGAATCAGTGATTTGGGCTGAGACCCCTTTAATACAGGAGGACTTTGTAAACAGCAGCACTAACCAGAAAAGAATGATAACAAACCAATAAACAATTTAAAATTTGTCCGTAGCATTGTATCACTTAACTGCCCAACAGAGGCGAGATGTGAGCCAGGTGTACGCCCAAACGGGAAAGCGCACAGACCACAGACCTCAGATAATCCATTGAACACACAACGGAAAGCTAACACTCCCCCTTTCCTTTTTAGCTCTGGTTCTAGAAAACAGAAACATTGTATTGGTTTGAACAACTATGCTATGAAATGTTACAGGGGATGGCTCTCCTGTGCAGTATTGATAAACTGCCGGACTGTGTGACCTTAGCGTATTTTAGTTTTACTAGCCCAGCAAGATGAAGCAGGGAACAGATTTTCCCTTTTGTGCCCAAGTGCCCCTGGGAGCTGATTAAACAATCACTATGTATGTGGGAGGGCAGCCTCACTCCATTTCACACTGGGTTAAAGGGTTCCCACTCCTGGGCACCTCTGAAGTCCCTTGTCACATGAATGGGAGCCATGGCCTGTGATCAGCTGGACTACATTATTTAGTTTCCTGCTATATTGTATCATAAGGGCAACTACCTAGAAATGCTTTCTGCCCACACCCCCATTTTCTTGGTGGGGGATTTATGGGGCTATTTGGCAAAATCCCACTGAGGTGGAGTCACAACATCATTCTCTGTCCTCCAACAAGCAGCCACCCTGCTGCCGCTGATCAGCCTTCCTGGGATGACTGTGATTAAAATTCAGCACTTAGATTGACTTAATTGGCATGGGGATCGGATAAGCATATGCCCCACCACACGCATGCCATCTGATGTACCCATAGGGTGCCTCACACCTCACCCGTGCTCATGTCTTGCTGAAGAAGGGAGTTTGAACAGATTGTTGATGGCAGCTCATACTGTAGGTTGGGAGAAAGTGGCCTTGGAGGACAGGTCTGTAGGGGGGATCTTGGCTGGTCTTCCGGTTAGCACAGCTCTCTCTCCATTTCCTAGAAAGGAGCCCTAGTTGACTTAGCTGTGAAGAGTTAAGGATCATGGATGTTCATGCCCCCTAAATGAGGCACTGTGCCAGGAACCTGGAATTTGGAAGGATTTAGCACACTTGGGTAACCACTGCCTCAGAATTCAAGGTTAGAACATTCTGTACTCACTGTAGCTATAATTGATCCCAAGGCCTTCAGAGAAAATCCAGGACATTGGTCTGAGTGTTTTTCTGCTGAGTTGCAAACATTATAGCACTGCCAAAAGTTCTAGCGCTAGGATATAAGTACTGGGATAATGGATAGACCCAGGGCATCCCTTTCTCTAATCTGAAGAGTATATAGGTGGAGGAAAAACCATCAGTGGTAAGCAGCAAGTTCAATGTCCACAGATGCCCTGGGACTTGGGTACTCCAGGAAGTCAGGTGGAAACTATTCCTGGTCACAGATACCAAAGAAGTTGTCTTCTCAAACTGCGGTGATGACCAAGCCTGTCAGCAGTATGGCAGAGCAAGGGTGGGGTCTCCAGAACTCCCATTTTCTTTTTGTCCATTTTGTTGTTCTTAGATTGTAGTCTCCAAACTTCACTGTGCTCTTTGTGCTCTATCCTAGCACAAAGAAAAGCCTGGATGATTAATTAATGTTCTTCGCCTTTTGAACAAATGTGAAAAATAGTTTGATTTCTGCTAAGTGAGGCTGGAAATAGGTATCACTAAAGGGGCTTTTGCGGTGAAGCCAAGGGGAATTTCTTTGGGATACATTCTTTACCAGAACCTGTCCCTGATTTGGAAGTCTCTTCTTACCCAACATTATAAGTCTTGGGGATCATGAGCCCCAAACCTGCCCTGTTTCAGTTCTGCTGCTTTGCCCTTCTGTGGTGTTGTAGCTCCCATCTGACTTTGAAGTCAGAAGAAAGAGTTCATCAAACTCACAGAGAAGAAAGGCACACTGAGGTTCAGGGATCAAGGATGTTGGACCATGTGGTTCAGTTGTGGGAGCTGGAAACGTCACCACTGACATTTCTTAAACATTTGCTCAGGGGCTAAGTTGAAGTGTACATATTTTAAAATTTTGTAAGCTTCCTGAAAAACATTAAGCCCACCAGGGCAAGACATGTGTGAGAAAACAGGAAGCACTGGTTCTGGGGCCTCCAGAGAGTGGTGGGCAGGGCTGCTGACCAGACATGATCAGTACCAGGCTGTCGGCCCTTCCCCAGACAGCAGCAGCAAAGCAGTAACAATTCATTCAATTATGTTAAGCGCCCATTAAAGGCATCCTAAGCCCTCCCCTGGGCCATCTCAGTTCTAAGAGATTGTAACTGTTTGAGACTAACCATGATTTCTTCTTTTGCCTTCAGGTGATTCTCATTTTGACAAAGCTCTATGACTATAACCTGGGAAGCATCACTGAGAGCTCGCTTTGGAGGTACGTAGATAAATTAGGCCACTAATTACTGCGCTCTTTAAGCCAGGTGTCTCCACTTGCTGTCTCTGGAAGCCTCATTTTTGGGTGGGGAGGTTCCTGCTTAGAAGCCTGCCTTCCTTTCTGTTCATTGTTACCTCTAGAGATGGGATGGGCTTTGTTTACTGACCTGCCAGAGAAATGCCTTCTCTCAGTCAGTGAGACTGTTGTGTTCAGCTCTTCCTGAGGTGCTAATATATATTGATCCACGTGGTTCTCACAGATCTGGACACTCGGAGGAGGAGATGGGCTTCTCTTTGTAGATTGCTCACCTCAGCCTCTAGGAGTAGGTTTCCCTTCAGATGCAAGGCTTTCCCAGTTTGCAGTCCGTGGTGCTGCTGCCTGTAGCACACAGGTGGGCACACAGACCTTTGTATGGTTATATATCTTTACCTCAGCAACTCGTGTGGTGCTTCACACACATACAGATTATGCGGAGAGCATACCGTGTCGAATGAATGGGTAGGAACCAGTTAGGGGCAGTGTATCTCATGAATATCTGGACAAAGATGCCTTTTGGTTGTTGTCAGTCTGAAGTCAAAACAGACAAATCCTCAGAAAAACAATGTAGTCGATTTTCCAGGGTTTTTTTGTATTTTTTATTTAGTGATCTTTTCTTTTTATGCCAAATTTTTCCCTTCTCACCAGCCTATATCAGGTGCCCATACCTACCCTACTCCTCGAATCCAAACAAAAACACTACCTCTGAATGGTTACTCCCATCTCGTCTGATGATCTCAGATTGAAGATGGAGTTTTGTCAACCTGCAGTCAAGGGCTGGGCCAGACCTTATACCTAGCAGAGCCACTGAAAACATAGGCATATTGGCCAGTGTCTGGATAATCATGGAGTTCTTCAGCACATTAAGTGCCAGGGGCACCTAGTGCATTATTTAATTTCAGTAAGCCTCGATCAGAATGTTCATGACTCAGTAAGTTCGTGTCTCCTTGATCACTTTTTCTAACGTTAATGCATTCATAAGAATAAAAGCCACCTTTCCCCTACAGTGCATCTGTCATGAACAGTGCAGGGTGTACATTAGACAGTTAAGAGACATGCAGCCTGGTCTCAAAGAGGCAGAGGGCTTTAGCAGACATAACAGCCTACCCACACTGTGGGACATACAGAGGAGCACAGCAGAAGATGGTGCTAGACCACCACAGCTCAGCGTAAGCTTGCTTCTTTCTTTCTGATGAGACGTGTTTTCCATTCTTAAGGAGGGAGGTTAGTAAAATAAAAATGGCAGCTGCTGTCACAGTGCTGCAGAGGCAGAGGCAGAGGCAGAGGCAGAGGCAGAGGCAGAGGCAGAGGCAGAGGCAGAGGCAGAGGCAGAGGCAGAGGCAGAGGCAGAGAGGCAGAGGCAGAGGCAGAGGCAGAGGCAGAGGCAGAGGCAGAGGCAGAGGCAGAGGCAGAGGCAGAGGCAGAGGCAGAGGCAGAGGCAGAGGCAGAGGCAGAGGCAGAGGCAGAGGCAGAGGCAGAGGCAGAGGCAGAGGCATTACCAGTGTCAGGTAGCCACCCAGACTAGCCAAATAGGGCAGTTCTTTCAGGGACAGCAGAAAAATTCATTTAAAAAATAAATAAATAAGGTGCGCAGTGATGACACATCCAGTAATTTGACTTCTGTTGTCCACACAGCACAAGCATTCATGTGCATGTCTGTATCCCAACACATGAGCTTATACACAGTCAAACACACACACACACACACACACACACACACAGAGAGAGAGAGAGAGAGAGAGAGAGAGAGAGAGAGAGAGAGAGAGAGTTTATTAGCAACTGAGAAATGTCCAACAGTCAGATCCAAACCTTCAGTTAAGCCTTATTGTTTGAAAGTTCTAGGAGCTAAATAAGGAAGTGTCAAGTGTCAAATGCCCTCTGGGTATTGGAGTAAGTGGTGACCAAGAGGCAGTTGACCTTGCACTGACATCCTAAGGACTTAAAGCTCTTTGGATCTGTGCGACAGGGATGACAAGCTACCATTGTTCGCAATTAATGAGATTTACTCGATGTTCACGCTGCCATCGATTGTGCCTTACTCCTAGAGCAAGTTGCTGACTTTGTTTTGTGTTGTGTCATTGTTCATGCCGGGAGTCAAACTAAGAGGGACTGGGTGATCTGACACAGAACAGTTAACTGCACCAGAGCACCAGCTGGAAATGAGAGTGGATTAAGCCTTGAGATCTGTGGGGAAAGTCAGTTTTACCATTTGAGGCAAGATAAGCTTAAAGGTTGAGATAAATAAAACGTCAAATCCTGATACAGTATCTCTGAGAAGAAATATATTCATCTTTCTCCTCTCTTGTCCAGAGTAATCAGCACTCTGCCAAGAGACACTTAGCTGCTGAGGAAGCCTTAGGCAGTTCTGACTGAAATACAAGTCATGCACTTTTAAAGGGCCACACGCCTGCAGTGCCTCTCTCTGTCAGAGAAGCTTATTGGTGAGGGTGACTGGCCAAAAATCAGTGTCCTAAAATCCCACCAGTGGATGGCAAGATCTTTTCCCACTCCTGGAGCTCCCTGGGGAGCAACAAAGAGTGACTCGGGTCAAATTGTTTAAAGAGTGGCTATTCTACAAAACCCAATCATTATTCAGCTGTAAGGAAAAGGTTATAGAACAGAAGTAAACACTCAAACTGATGTGTGAAAATGTCCCGGTGTGGGTCTCCCTCGCTAATATATACCCGATGTTAATTCCTTAATACCTAGCCAATGGCAAGCCTGTGCTGTGGACCAGCCCCAACTTCCGAGGCCTGGAGGAGCTAGCTGCCATCCCACACATGGTCTCAGTCACCACCATTTCCATTCAGGTGTCATCAGAGCTTTCTAACTTCTACTTTCGGGCCACATCTATATCACAGGGCAACATTTTGGGATGCCAGGCTTTCACATTTATTTTATTACGGTTTAGTTGCTAACTTTCTAAATCAAGGAAGTAGTGTGTGTTCATTATAATGAGCCAGTTGGTGCAGTGACGCCTAGAGGCAGCCTTCCACACAGTCCAGGTTGCTATAACAGTTATCAGTGATTTTGTTCAATGTTTAGGGCCCAAGTTATGTGGTAATCAATATACACTGACGAGGAATACTTTTTGTGTGTTTGCTTGTTAAAAACAGTGTAATATTAATTGGACTCTGGCAATGTTTATTGTTTCACTTGACAGAGAGTCATGGGTATCTATACAGACAAATGCATTTAAAAAGGAGTTCGAGTTACAAGTGTCTCAATATGTAGAATGCATATATATATATAGTTTAATATGTAATATTAAACTAATTGAAGAAGTGCTTTCTGAGGAGCAGGAAATATTCTTTATGTATTTATTCATGAATGGCTCTATAAAAGCCAGCCTGTCAGCAATTCCAGTTTCCACAGGATAGAGTGAAGCCTAGAAAAGTCAAAGAGCAGGCTCAGGGACTGTAATTGTTCAGAGGTGGCTCCTCTGTCTGCCTTCTCAATGTGCATGCACCTGCTATCTCTGTTTACCCTCTGATGTCTCTGAAGTTCATCCCCTCGGTATTAGTTATGACGTATAGTACTTCAGACACATGTGTAGACCTGTCCTTAGAGTTTAGTAACTTGATCTCTGTAAAGCCCCAAAGAGTTCTAAAATGCCTTCACTATACTAAAGCCTGCACTTTTTTTTGGTCTGGATTACCTTCCCAGAAGGTTGGAATAAGATATTCAGGAGCAATAATAGAATGCAAATGCCTTTAGGATCAGGAGGATTGAATAATCTCAATACTTGTTTCCCCTCAATACAAATATCCCCAGTGTTTTACTCTTAGTATCTTCTAATAAATATAATATAGATATCTTGTCACGATTTTTGATCTGAGGTCTTGTGGACTGACCATCTAATCATATATACAGTTATCTTTGTATAACAGCTTCTTCTTTTTCATTAATGCCCTGGTGCATGGTGTTTCTTTGTCTTTTAATGATTGCCAGATGCTTATACACTTCATTCAGTTCGACAAACACAACACTTCTCTGCTTCAGGTACCATACTCAGTAGTTGGTAGAAACAAAGGTTCCAAAACTCAAAATCTGCTTTTCTGATGGAAAGCAGAAACTCTTTATGTGAATAGAAGTGTGGTAATACTCAATAAAGCTGTGCTTAAGTTATTATGATGTTTGTCCATTTCCACTTTGGTATAGAAAAACAAGCTGTGGTCATGTACTATACTGTAAATAGAACATGTTACCAAGTGTTCACATCTTGAAGGATTGTTCCAGCTGGTGCTGGTACTAAAAGTTCCACGGGTCATATGGACACTGGGTCAATCTATTGAAGGCATCAAAGCAGAAGAAAGGATAGGAGATGGTACCTAGTTGAGCAGAGAAATCACTGCTGACATAGCTTTGAAGGCTGTTCATATATTGTTCCCGTTCCCCTCTCCTCTCTCTGGTTACTGGGCACTGCAAAGAGAACAGCTCGGTTTCCCCACATGTTCATTGTCATGATACTGTAAAAGCAGTGCATGAAGTCAAAGCATGGGCTCAAATATCTGAAACCATGAGGCAAAGGAAATCCTTTATTTAAATTGGTTATCTAGATATGTTGTCAGAGAGACTTAATGGTGAATAATATCAATACATCTTAGCATCCTCTCTGCTGCCTTTCCCACACAAAGAGCATGACTCATTCTAAGTACAGCAAACTGTGTTTTTCTTGGAGGGAAAATGGCTTAGATTAAAAGCTGTTAAGGGAAGGAGAGTACATTGTTTTTAGGGGTATGATCCCAGATATATCAACCATGCTCTAGTAGATGGCCCACATTCATGTGGAGATGGACAGCAAATGGAACTGGGTGGGTTATTTCCTATAAAGGGATATAGACTTGTGATGTGGGGTGGGAAGTGGACCTGGAAAAAATTAGAGGAAGAAGTGAGGGGTAGGATAAATCAAATAAAGATTAATTATATGCCACATATGGACTCTGACAGTGACAATGACAGTGACAGTACTCACAAGCACCTGCTCATGTTTAAACCAGGAAATTTCCAGAACTAAGAGGAAGTGGACCAAAAGTCCTACCCCTAACGAATGAGCTATTTGTATCCTGAGAGGGAAGTAAAATTAAATTTTATCCAATAGAGCATTGCTAGGTTTATCTGCCACACTCTAGGGCATGTGTCACCAACACAGATTCTATATTCCTGTGGTGTTCATTTTGTTTTGTCTTACTGGCTTTTGTTATATTTTATTGTTTTTTTTAAACTGTGTCTATGTTGATGTTTTTTGAGAGTGGGGAAAGGCGACATTGAACATTCAGTTGGGTGGACAGGGAAGTACAGATGACCTTGGAGGAGTTGGGAGAAGGGAAGGACTATGATAAAAACATATTTATTAAAATGTATTTGTTCTGGATGTTTGTTATAGGCTCGTCTGTGTAGCCCTGGTTGTCCTGGAAGTCACTATGTAGTCCAGGCTGGCCTCTAACTCACACAGACCTGCCTGCCTCTGCTTTCCAAGGATTGGAACTACAGTGTGTGCTCCCTCCCGTCCCCAGGCCACTTATTTTATTTTATTCTAAAATAAAAAATTAAAAAATATACTTTATACAAGTATGAATCCTTGAATAACTCATACAAATGTCTTGAAGAAAAAAAAAAGAAGGAATGGTTTAGGCTTATTAAAATCCAGACTTGGATCTTGGACTTACTTACATTTAAATGTTTTAATGTTATGAAATGTCTACATCCTAAAATTTTAATGTAATGCCTTGTATATGAGAGAAACAGTTTTGAAGACAATGCAACATGATCTTGTGAAATTCAAACATTTTTTTTCATGCCAGGAGGAAGAGCGAACCCAGAGCCAAGTGTAAGAAGTCCAGGTTCACTCAGTAGAACACAGCCAGAGCATTCTCTCACATTAACACCATTGCAAAATGAAACTACTGGGCTAGCTGCCACGTTGAAGGACCATCAGGCTTCTTTCTGTCACTACTTTGATTTCCTCCCCAACTCTCTTTGGCCCAAGACAAACACTCTCTCTCTCTCTCTCTCTCTCTCTCTCTCTCTCTCTCTCTCTCTCTCTGTATTATTCAATGTTTTATTTTATGGAATCTCAGATGACGCTTCTTTAAGATACCTACCTTCTTTAATCATCACTGCACTTATTAAACTCTCAACAAAGGAAGCAGACTGTCTGTTCCACCATTAGAGGGTAAGCATTAGAACACACCCCTGACTCGGGCAGGTTAGCTTCCTAGCTCAGAGTCTGAACTCAAAGGAACCATCTCTTGCTGTAGCTCTCCCCTAGCCACAGACATTGTATGTTGCATGTGAACTCATTCTTGTTCCACATACAATTTTTCTCTTGACTGTATTATTCCTGGACATTTCTTACCTTTACAGAGAGCAGCATTGGGAAGTTGCATTTTACCTGATTGACCCTTGTGTCCCAGAACCAACCACCCATTCTTGTTTTGTAGCAGAAAATGAGTATTAGATGAATTTATTGGGGAAATATTTCCTTGAAAAATTGCCTTTCTCATATGTGAACTTAATAATTGATGTAAATCATGCTCCACCCTATATGTCATGGAAAATCAAAAGTTTATGGACATTCGTTTATTCAAATGTCAGGTTGTTTTCATTTACTGTCAGTGCACATGTGCAGGGTGACAGATACTAATTTAATCTCAGCACGTAGATAGACATTGTCGTGCTGTGTGTCTACACCTTCACTTCCTCAACTTCCAGAAGCTAATACAATGTGAAGGGAAGCCAAGTGTACTACTCAACTAACACTTATGAGGTGTTGAAACGCAAGTGTGACAAATGTCCATTGGTTTCTTCTCTGGACTACATCATGTTATATTGTCACCTGAGAATTACCCCTAGGAAGAAGATCATAAAACACAGCTGTAGATGGTGTTCATCTATGAGCAGAGAGGCCAACAGTGAGGTGTGCATGAAGGAGACAGGGGTAGTGACATGTCAATCACAGGACAATGGAGAGGTCAAGACTGTCAGAGAACTTTAGAGAATCCCTTTTATTTCAGGTGAAGTTCCTGATAGTCTGTTCAACCGTAAATCATGCCGAACACTTTCAGCTCTGTTCTCCTCTTTCCAGAGGGAAATGACGTACTGAAGAGTTATTCCTCAGCATGACTTTGTTTCTCCTGCTGGGATGCATTAGCAAGGTCGTTGCCTCTGGTTTATTGGCTTCAAACAATCTGTGATTGAACAGGATTATGACTCCTTAGCTTGCAGAAGCAGGAGATACAATCAATTCACAAAAGGCCCAGGGACTTTTTCCTTTTCTTTAAAAATGTATACTTATTTCTGCCAGCATTTCTAGGGATAAAGCCTTAAAATACCTCTTTGAAAAGAATTTATCTTTGAATGGCGTGCTTCATTGCACTTTCCAACGAGAACACTGAACGGAGCCAGTGTGAGCTCCGCTCTTACTCCTGGAGTTAGCAAAGGTAAGATGACATCACAGAAGTCAATGCTCAGCCAGACTGACTGGCAAGTCTGTTCTCATTATGGAGTTCCCAACGCTTACCCTTTGAAATGACTACACACTTGGGTTAACCATGATTTGGGATAGAGAATAATGCTGCTTGCAGCAGGACAAGGAATATTTTGTCTGGAACCCATTGGAAGTCACTGGCAGTTATTGTAATATAAAATTTCTCATCGAGTTTGCCCTAGTCTCATGTTTTCCTGGGTCTCCGACAGCTCACTCTGTCATTACTCTCCAACAATTGCACATCTACCACCTCTGACCTTAAGTAACAAACAAACAAACAAAACATCAAAAAAATTAAAATTCAAACTATCTACTTCTTTCTAAATTACATGAGGGCATTTTCTCTTTAGTGTTGCAGAAAGCTGTCCAAAAACCTGTCTTTCCCTCATAACGTAAGAACTTAATGTCCAGAGTAGAAGTTTGGACCTTCTGCTTGGTTCATGCCCTGCACTGCAGCCTGGACCGTACTTCCTAGATACCAAGTCCTTTGGTTTCTACTGCTGGCTTGAGAGAGCTCCGGCCTCTGCGTGCAGCTTGTTGACAGCCTTGCATAGGCTGCACACTAATGCTGTGGGGCTGAAATTATCTATGAACCCAGAGATTCTGCTTGCAATTGCTGTTCGTTTGCTTGGGTTAGGTTTACAATATTTGCTGAGCTGGCGAAGTCTTACCCCAAATGGTTCCCTGGTTATTCATTCATGGAGCAGTGGAAACAGAGGATAAAATTCTCCTTCAGTCACCAGGAAGCATGTGGATTTGGGGTGTAGGGTAGAAAATTCAGCCTCTCTCTGTCCTCTGAGGCAGGTGTTTATGGCAATGCTGTTTGGCTTCCACTGTCTTCAACAACATGACACTCTCAGGTCTTTGGGGATTGAAGATTAACTTTTATACAGGATCTTCATGTCCTCCAGATACCACACTGTGGGATATATTCAGATTGGCAAGTAGGGACATTTCTCTTATTAAACCCACGGTAGCATGGGGAAGGTCAAGGCACAGTTAACAAAGTAGCTGTAAATGTCAAGCTATGAGTTAGGTCTGAAACAGAGCTTCACAAACCACAGAGGGAAATAGTGGATTTGGGGGCCTCTTTCTTGAACATCTCAGGCCTACCTTCTTCCTTGCTTTGATTTTATCTATCATTCCCTAGTTTCAACCCCATCAAATCAATGATGCCCATAAGAATTCACAGGGAAATTCATATGGCTTCTTTTGGATTAGTAAGCTTGAATGCTGCTCCCTCTCCATGGTATGCACTTTACCTCAGAACTATTACCCTAGCCCTTTTTCCCTTTTTGTTGCTATTTTCCTTCTTCTTCTTCTTCTTCTTCTTCTTCTTCTTCTTCTTCTTCTTCTTCTTCTTCTTCTTCTTCTTCTTCTTCTTTTTCTTCTTCTTCTTCCTCTTCTTCTTTTTTTTTGCTATGTTTAACATTTATCATTTTAAAAATCTACTTGAAACACTTTCTTCCTAAACCGAAGCAGGAATTATCATCTTACTTGTGCATCCTGAGTGACTGAGACTACAGACCTTCACTGGCAGACATGATTTCCATAAGGATTCTTTGTCAGTAGGACAAAAATGGATTGAGATGGGTATTTAAGTTACTCAAACCTTGATTAATATATCCATCTCTGGCCATCCTTTTCCTTGTCTGGTAAATGGGTGTGCTAATAATTCAATCTATTTGGTCAGAGAGAGATAAAACATGCTCATGTAAGAATTGGTGGAAAGTCTGTTGGATTTAGCCAGTTGATCGATTTATCTGAATGGTTGTGGTCACAAAGAACAGGTGGTGAGTTATTTTATTAGAAAGATTTTCCTACTGAATCTGAGAAGTCTATTTTAGTTTTCCATGATGCTTTTAGCGTGGAGTCTTGCATCCTAGTCAATAACCATTTGGCGGGTGATGCTTCTTTCCAAGAGGTAAAAAGTGATGCTTTCCTCTGGGGTTTGTGGGTAAATCCTATCACAGAGGCAAATCTGTTATATGAAGGGAATTAGACTTCAGAAAATCCCTGAACCAGATCTATTCTTTCACTTCCTTTTACTCATTAAGACTCCCCCTCCCCAAACCCCAGCATATAGGTTTGCTCTGAAAGAAAATATACACCTTGCATCAGTTGACTAGCAGTTGACTCCTGGAATGGGAGTGTTCTCCATTTCTACAGCGTTCCATGTTTTCCTCTTTGCATGACCCTAGGATTTGTAACTTGCCTTCTTCCTCTGACACCATACCCAACCAAAGCAAGTTGGCCAAAGAAGGGCAATTTATGGCTCATAGTTTAAGGGTATACTAACAAAGTCACAGTAACAAAAGAGAGGGGAGGCTGGTCCCACTATGCCTGCCATCAAGCAGTGCAGAGTGGCGATTGCTGACCTTTAGCCCTTCCTACTTACTATTATTTAATCTCACACCCAACCCATGCATCGGCACTGCTCAGATTTAGAATGGTTCTTCCTGCTTCTGTTAACCTAATCTAGAAAATCTCTCCCAGACATGCCCATAGGCTTGTTTCCCTGATAGGATTTTAAATCCCGTTAACCTTCACAGTGCTTGAAGACCTCTCTGACAACCCATGGCAACATTTCCTGGGTTAAAGGAGACAGTTGGTTGCCCTGCGAGTTTCTAACACATTCAGGGTCCTGTCTTGATGCGAATGGCTCTTCTCTGTATTTCTTCTCAGATTTTCACTGTTTACTGAGTACAGGAATCTAGTGAAACAAGTGAGCAATCGCCCTGTTGCTTTGCCTTAGAAAATAACACTGCTGAATACCCATGAGATTCCCGTCAGGATTCAGGTGGGAACAAGAAGGCGAAATCTCTATGAAGTGCTGTGTGCCAAATGTAAAACACAGTGCCGGCTTGAGGCCAAGTCAAAAGATCGGTGCGGGAGCGAAGTGTGATTTTTCAGCAATGCATCAGTATTCAAGAGTAGTTATCTCTCTATACCCTATTGCAAAGATCACTTCTGCAGCTTTTCAGGTGGTAGGGGAAGAATGGCTAGCATTCAGCTCCACTCCAGTCTGATGGCGGTAAGGGACGTTTATTCAAAAAGAATTCAGTTTACAGGCTGGTAGTTCTTCAGTTTCATTTTTACATTTCAAAGTATGTTGCAAAAAGGTTAGAAATTGGAAATGGAAATTGCTTTACCTACTTGAGTCTCCCCGAATTCTTTTGCAAATAAAATCTAAACAGTAAGCCTCTGGAAATGAGTGCTACACTGATGACTCCTTTGAAATAGCATAATATGTGCATATTGAGGTTTCGTGAACATGTCTGTAGATGCAGCCTTAATGCCGACCCCTACTGTGAAACCTCAGGTAATTTGTCTTGTGTTGAGAACCTTGTGTTCCTCATTTATAAGAAAAACATTGAACTAGACCAGTGGTTCTCAACCTCCTTAATGCTGTGACCCTTTAATACACTTTCTCATGCTGTGGTGACCCAACCCTAAAACTCTTTTCATTGTTACTTCATAACTTTAATTGTGTTACTTTTATTGTGTTACTGTTATGGAGCACAATATAAATATCTGTGTTTTCCAATGCTCTTAGAAGACCCCTATAAAAGGCCATTTGACCCACAAAGGAGGTCACAAGCCACAGGTTGAGAACCACTGTACTAAGTGAACTCTGATTAGAGAAACTGATTTTTAACCTAGCTCCAACATTGCAGTTTAGTAATTGTTACCCAGATGTCTTTACAGCACATACCCTGATATATTTTTCAGTGTCAATGAAAACAGCATGAATAACCCCACTTTTTTGGGATTTTCCCACTACATATTTCCACCATTATATATTTAGGGTTCATTAAAGGCACACTGAGGCAGATATACTAACTCACTATGGCTTTGCAGACCAAAGCATGACATTTCAGAGCAAGCAGATTAGTTAAGAGTAGAGTTGTCTCGACCAAGTTAGCTTATCTCTTTGAATGATGGATTCCAAAGAATATATTGAAAATAATAGTAGTTTTATCATTCAGATCATAGCAAAGAGAGTAAATTAAATGTTAAGATGTGTCAGAAATGTGATAATTTATGCACGTTATAAACAACTAAAATGTGGGTCCTCTGATTAAGAGGTGAAGAGGAGTAAATGGTAGCTGCTGTCCTTTGAAAACCCTCTGTGAGCCTGGGTTTCCCCTGTAAGTAAAAATTACAGAAATTCTTCCCCCTGTGAAAGCTGCTACAGATCTCTCATATGTTGTGTAGAGGCAACATATTCTGCATTGTAAAGACATCCTCAGATATTAGCCAACCTTAGATGGGAGAGGGACAAAGACTATATGCTCTGTAGTTTATTCTCCTGTAGCTAGAGTAAGGTGCACGGGTGCAAGTATCTGTTTCAGTTAATCACTGGAATTTAGATTCCTTAAAAGTGTTTAGCTTGCAATTCCTTTGCTGAGTATAATCTGAGCAGAGAACAGTGCTGATCACATAGCAGTGCTCAATAACTCACTATAATGGATCAAAACATTAATAAATAACCAATTTTTACCTTATCTGCTCATCTATTGATTAGATGCCTGACAGGAGGCTAAGAACATTTACACTCAGTGGCTTTGCATCCTGGATACACTAGAATCACTGAATATCATTGTAAACAATATGTGTGTGCAACCCTATGCAAGACTGACCAGGGCACGTCTTTTAGATTAAGATCTCAGATCTTTGAGTTAAAGCCCAGTGATACGGATTGTTTACAAGCAGCACTTGTGGTTTGAATACGCAAAGGACAGGGAATATTAATGAACTCTTGTCCACTGTTCTCCTGAGGTTTGTTTACCTTTGTAGCTTACTAATATGGTTGATTATTCACTTCTGGACATCCAAGTTTCCAAGAACATGTTCGGCCATCTTGCCATTTGTCATGGCTAAGATATTCTACATAAACGAGGGTGTCAGTTTATTACCCACAATAAGAGGGTACTTTCTTTTGCTTCTCCTCCTAAACCCCAAATGTGCTGACCATGTAAATCATAAACTTAGATCCCTTTATGGTAACAGAAAACAATCATGTAAATCGGGATAGGAAAAAAATTATTATTGAAGAAGATTTCAGAATCTCTTGCTTAGATACTTTCAGTCACAGCTCTCTGTAACGAGGTAGGGCAACTGAAATGTGGAGGCAGTGGCTAAAACGGGGCTTCTCAACCTGTGGGCTGTGACTACTTTGAGGGTCACATATCAAATATCTGCATATCAGATATTCACATTATAATTCATAACAGTAGAAAAATCACAGTTATGAGTAGCAACAAAAATAGTTTGATAATTGGGGGTCACCACAACATGAAGAACTGTATTAAAGGGTTCTAGCATTAGGAAAATTGAGAACAAAATGGTCTAAATGATGACATAAATTGATGACTATTATTTATGCATTTCCTTTGTTATTCTGTTATAACAAGAGGAACTCATGATCCATAGAGAATATGGAAGACACACTCTTTTTGTCTGCTTGTTGAGAGTGATCTTAGAGGGTAATATTCCCTAGATTCCTAGGAGTGGTGTTCTTTTATTTTTATTTTTTGAATTATTATCTTCATTGTTCTTCAGATCCCAAGTCTCACTAATGTTCAGATGTATTTTCTAAGAAGCTGCCTATATTGAAGGAATAGACAGACACACATGTAGTGAACTGGGGAGAAAGATTACCATTGCTTTGTCACCAGTGAAAAGGCTAAATAGCAACCGAAGATTCTAGTAATATGCTGGGAGGGTAGTAGTGCTCCAAGGTGTTCAAGGTGAGGGGTTTAGGTTCCAAATACATAGTCTCAGGAGAGCGATCAGAAAATAGGAGTGTTTTCTCAGTTAGTCTACCTACCTATGAATCTCTGAATCTATCCATCTTTCCCTATCATCTATCATCTATCTATCTATCATCTATCTATCATCTCTTCATTTCTTTCCTCCCTCCCAACTCCTCTATCTTTTATCTTTTTTAAACTTTTTTAATAACTCTCCAGATATTTCAAAGAATATTATACAGTTTTCAATATAATGATAAACTCATAATACAGTAATACAATAGTATACTTTTATCACTGAGAATAGAGGTAGATAGAATTTCCTGCTCTATAAATCAGGAGCAGATTGGACTGTTTTTGATCTATTTGACACATCATTTCAGTGTGATATTACCCCCAGTGTGCAAATGTCAGGTTGCAAGCCCCGTGCTTTTCAGAGCCTGCTAGAAACAGGAGGGCCTGTGAGAAGTCCTGTGGCTTGGAAGGAATGTAACCCCTCCCCATTCTTTCCTCCATTGCTGGCATATGGGACCAGAATTTGTGGCGCTTTTATCTTCTATCAACCATCTCTTTGTCATCCTGCTCTTGTTCTAGAACTGTTTTTAAAATAATGGATGGTGGTTAATAAACAGGGTGGCAAGCAAGAGAAAAGCATCAGTGAGGCGCCCGTTTTGATAGACTGTGCTGTCTGTAGATAATTTGCTGGGAAGAGTGTGACATACACAAGCCCACAAAGTGCCTTATCCCTATTCTTCAACCAAAATCATTCTCGAAAGTTTCCATTATTCACAATGTACTATCCATGAAAACAGCAGGAGATGGTCCCGTGCTGATGATGCCTTTGAGCT
This sequence comes from Rattus norvegicus, assembly GCF_021556685.1. Taxonomy (NCBI): domain Eukaryota; kingdom Metazoa; phylum Chordata; class Mammalia; order Rodentia; family Muridae; genus Rattus; species Rattus norvegicus. The sequence goes on along the minus strand of NC_141534.1, from coordinate 262,747,276 downwards.
GGTGCCTATTCGGTCCAGGAGTTAAGAACAAGAAAACACCTATATTTGTGCACTTTGGAAAATTGCCAGCTTTCAGAGAAAGAACTTTACACTGGAGTCCAGTCTGTTGAAGCAGAGTTTTCTGCTCTCATTACCAAGTATGTCCCCTCCATCCTCTGTAGTTTTCTCAGTGCATCCTGAGAACCCACATTTGCAGTTCCTTTCCTAGTGATTGCACTGAATATATTTCCTTAATCCCCTGACTTGTCTTTCCTGTAAATCCCCTCATGGTAAGGAAAGGTTGCTTTCATGTCCCTAGCCTAGTGGAGTGCCTGGTACATTAAGCTGATTCATTCAAATTAATTAAAAGAAAGAAGAAATCCATGAGTGAGCGAGTAGGAAACTGAAGACACATTTCTAGAATTTTCTAAATATGATCTAAGTAAACCACTTAAGTGTTGTTGACTGATGAAGTTCTACTAAGAAAGAAAATGACTCTCCCGGGTTATTTTTACTCCCAGCATTAAGGAAGGAGACATCCTGAGTATACCCCGGATATCATCCCACAGCATGTGGGTTTTCTAGACTCATATGCATGTTTCTGCTTCAGCACAGCACAACTTTGGATCTACAGCAGTTGCAACTTAGAAAATTCTAATTGCAAGTGGCATTAAGAGCTGTTGAAATGACTTTATCTTTTAAGGGCAGACAGACCCCTTCTTGCTTTAGTAAAGCTTCCGAGCGAATGTGACTGTGGCAGAATAAAATGTGTTTCCCAAACTTTTGATAGACGTTTAACTAGAAGACAACTCAACAGGCTGTATGATTTAAAAAAATGACTGTTTCTGATTCCTGAGTACCATGGTGCCTTCCCACATTCTAGTAAGGAAGAAAAAAAAAAAAACAGAAAACATGACATACCCAGTTCAAGCATTTGAATCTCTAAAAGAATTTTTGTAATGAAAAAACAATAACTTAAGACATCCACAAGTACATAACCACACACACACACACACATGCACACACACATAGACACACACATAGACACACACATGCATGCATGCACACACACACACAGACACACACGTACATAGACACACACGTACATGCATGCACAGACACACATAGACACACACACACACACACACACAGACACAGACACATGTACATGCATGCACACAACACACATACGCACACATAGACACACACGTACATGCATGCACAGACACACAGACACACACTAGCTTCTGTATGTCCTTCATTGCTGAAGCAGGAGTACTTAGCTGCATCTTCTGAGACGATTTGTATGCAGATATTCAACTGCCCTGCCACTTATTTGCAGGGTAAGCAGATGACTCTTTGCTTTACGTGTAATGAGTGCGTGAGGAATGACCTTTCCCAGTGATTTTCTAACCGATCAGTCTTAACCCTTTAATTAATTAATTTCCTTAAGTCTAAGGGGGTCCTCCCACCCCTCTTCCCTTAGCAAGCAATCATTCATTTTCTGTCATCCTCAAAATTATCATCTTGGAAATTTTAATGACCCTACACCATTTGTGTCCATCCTCCTTGCTGGCATCTTATCTACTGAGCACTCAGATCTATTGTGTGTGTGTGTGTGTGTGTGTGTGTGTGTGAGAGTGTGTGTGTGTGAGTGTGTGTGTGAGTGTGTGTGTGAACATGCTCATTGTGTGTGTGTTTGTGTGTGTGAGTATGTGTGTGAGTGTGTGTGTGAGTGTGTATGAGTGTGTGGGTGAGTGTGTGTGAACATGTTCCTTGTGTGTGAGAGTGTGTGTGTATGAGTGTGTGTGAGTGTGTGTGTGTGAGTGTGTGTGAGAGTGTGTGTGTGAACATGCTCATTGTGTGTGTGTTTGTGTGTGTGAGTATGTGTGTGCGTGACTGTATGTGTGAGTATGTGTGTGTGTGTTTGTGTGTGTGTGTGTGTGTGTGTGTGTGTGTGTGAACATGCTCATTGTGTGTGGTCATTGGTTATAAGGACCTTACCTATTGCTCTAAAATTCAGACAGGAAAAGCAGCATAAGTGACAAAGATAGATTTTTCCAGCAGGGGTGTGAAGGGTGTGTGTGTGTGTGTGTGTGTGTGTGTGTGATCTGCTTTTCCTGAAGCTGACTTGTACTCTGTATGTCTCAGGGAGTGGGGGAGGGGATGAGATGATGCCATTTTCTTTTAAACAGCAAGGCCACTTTAGTAGGACAGGCAGCAAACAAACCTTATCGCTGTTCATCAGTCTTCCTCAGTGTTCCTCTTCAAGCCTCTTTCTATTCTCAAACCCCAAGACCAATTTTACTTCTTTTTCATTTCGCATTTTCTGTAGTTTGAAATGCTCTAACTCCTACAGGGAGACCCTGTAACATACAGTGCCAAAGAGCGAAGCAGAGTTTCTGAGGACCTGGGAAATCATTTGCTTTGCAGAAATTCATTTTCTTCAGATCTCCCAGTGCCATCTCTGCAAATCCCCTTCTGTGGACTCAACCTCCCCTTTACATTAGGAGTTCTTGATCTCAGGAGCATATTGTGGAGAAAACGTGATGCAGAGGGAGCCACTGATTTGCACTAAGACACTGTGCCTTTCTAATGTAATTATTCATTGATTCATATCATCATCAGTACACTTTCCTGTTATGCTTTAATTGAATACAACTCAATTAAAAAATATAGTGGGTTGGCAGAAAGATGTGTAAGTACACTTGTCATCAACCCTAGTGACTTTCACCAAGACTCATACTGTAGAAGGAAAGAAACAAATTCACCAAGTTGTCCTCAACCATCCACACTTGGACCTTGGCATGTACACTTCCTTCCACATGGAAATCAATAAATGCAATAAAATATCAAAAATATCTTTGAGAAATATTTTTGTGCAGTAGTGGTGAAAGCCTTTAATCCCAGCTCTTGAGAGACAGACCAGGCAGACCATTGTGAGTTCAAGGCCAGTCTGGTCTACAGAGAAAGCCAAAAATCTATCCTAAAACTATACTGTCCCCAGAAAAATATGAAGGAAAGGAAAGAAAAACAGAAAAATACTTTCTTTTTTCTGTGTATATGATTTTGAAAATATATAAAACATTCTACCAATTTGTTTAGTTTGTATTGTTTATATATTCAAATAGAAGATATTAAGTATAAAATTATATCCAAATATATTAATATATGCATATACAAATATAACCATTTTTAGCTCTGCAGAAAGAGAATTAGTGGATTTTTATGCATGTCAGATATCAGTCATGGTCTAGACCAGATCATGCACATCTGTCTTATCAGTATTTCCTATGTAAGCACTTGATTTCAGTGAACTCTGACTACAACCTTAAGGCATTGCTATTGTTTTTTTTTTTAATTTTTAATGTTCCATTCATGATAGCTACATAGATACAAGCTGGCGTAACTGCAATACACATTTGTTATTGTCTGTTAAATATGTGTTCAGGTGTGTGTGTGTGTTTGTGTGTGTGTGTGTGTGTGTGTGTGTGTGTGTGTCTACCTATGCTTGCATCATGCACACATGCCCTCATGCACACACATTCTTTGGTAAGTTGAAAAGAAAATTACTATGGTTTGATACCCTTAAACTAATACATCATAATATGAAAATTCATTAATACTTCTCTTTAAGGTAGGATTAACACTGTTGTATTTTTGTCCATGCCTCTCTCTGAAATGAGATTTTGTACTCTATTTTGTATTCTGGTTTATTTCTTAATATTTTAATATTTTAACATTTACTATATGACATTTTCAGAGTTTGATGATTTTTAACTATAAAAGTGTCAATTTTATATGGCTTTGTTTACTAATGGGAAGTATTCTTCATGGGGGAACTTTAGGACTGGAGTGATAGTTCAGAAGGTTAGAACATTGGCTTCTCTTCTCAAGGACCCAAATTTGATTCCTTGTCCCCACATGGTGGCTCACCACTGTAACTCCTGTTCCAGTAAATTGAATACCCTTTTCTGGCTGTGGGGGAACCAGGCATGCACATGATAAGAAGCCACACACAGGAACAACAAATATACACGTAAAATTAAAAGTAAATCTTTTTAAAACTAATAAAAAAGAATACACCATCAGTTTCCTTCACAGACAACATCTTATTTAACTCTCACAGTTACCCACTCAGGAAATAGCTTTGCCTAATCCTATTTTTCAGATAAGACACTTGAGGCTTAGGGAGCTAAGATGTCTATTTCTGTATTCAGTTCTTAGGAAAAGGAATAAAGAGCCAAGTTACTATTGGAACTTGCTCTCCCTGGCTCAGGCCTCCTGTTATTCAAGAAAGAACACACACATTATTTTAACCACAAACCTTATTAATAATTAGTTATTCTGTAGGTTTACTTTATCTTTATCAGAATAATCTTAACCAATTGCCTGACATTTGGGTTATTTATGTTTCCTTGCCATTAAGAATTCTGTGATGGACATGACTCTAAGAACCCAAATTTCTGACATTTTTGAGCTTGGCCTGAACTTATCTCCATCTAGCTCTTTCTCCATCTACCCATGTTTCTCACTCATAGTCTTTTTCTTTTATTCACTTTACATCCCAATATCTTCACCCTTTCTTCCCAGTACCCCTTCACACAGATCCTCTCCTGATTCCCTCCTTCCCTTCTCTGAGAAGGGGGAACCCCCAGATATTACCCCTTCTGACACATCAAGTCACTACAGGACTAGGCATATCTTCTCCCACTGAGTCCAGACAAGACAACTCACTTAGGGGAATGGGATCCACAAACAGATAACAGATTCAGGAACAGCCCTGGCTCTAGTTGTTCAGGACCTGCATGAAGACCAAGACATATATCTACTACATATATGTGGGTGGTGGTGGGGTGGTAGGTCCAGCCCATGTTCACTCTTTGGTTGGTGTTTCAATCTCTGGGAACCCCCAAGGGTCCAGGTTATTTGGGTCTTCATGTGGAGTTGGAATACTATACAACTGTTGCACTGAGAGTTGTATTCAACGTAAATCTTGTAGTTTGGGTATAATAATTTATATGCAAGTATATTTGTATAATGTACCTTAGTGTTTTACTATATTGAACAATGCAGATTTTTTTCAGGAATGTATCTGTGTTCAGCTCAGCTCCTTTTTGTAATGAAAATTTAGACAAAATCACTGACTTCACTTCTTCATGAAATGAACCTTCTCTCTAGTGTTGGCTACAAACATAGAAGAGAATTGTTTCTTCCATTTATGTTGTTTTGTTCACAGGGGATAGTTTCATCATGACACTGCACAAATAGGCTTGAAGCAATTGTGTATGAAACTCTTCAGGAAAAAAAACCTGCAGCATCTATTGTATTTATCCAAATAAAAGAAAGGGAAGAACTAATTATCTAAGGTAAAACATTCTCAGTTCTTTCAGGTTACTTGCTAAGTGTAAGGAACAAAGAGGAGTAAAAGAATTACTTGAGTTTGAAGAGACCCTCACTTTCTGCTGGAATCTACAGGGGTTGTGTGCTAGTAAGCAGGCCTGAAACCATCCAGAAGGGATGATTGCTGCCTCTGCATTTCACTACTGCAATGTTAAGAAAAGGCTAGCGAAAATCTGAGTGGGAAGTATCTATTACAAACCTGGCCAGTGTAGAATGTCATTGACTTTATCCAGAAGCCCCAAAATGAGGACATTAGGAGTCATAGTCTTGAGTGGTCCTGGGAATAACATGCTGAAACTGCTCTGGCCCAAGACAGAGATGAGCTGCAGTATGGAAGCAAGCCTTCATACTCTGCAGTTAGTCCTGAATACATCCATGCACTGTATTGTGAGTCTCTACCTACTTCAAATGAGCACTGTTATCATTGATTCAAATAAGCATTGATACTTAAGTCTGTGTGGGCTAAATTATAAAATTATGTTTTACTTTGTAATGTATGGTATATAAGATAGCATTTGAGCAAAGTATTAGTTTAAAATAATTTCAAAGTAAAATGTGTTTTATAAAATAAATGTGTTTCTTTAGTATAAACACACTTTGAGTCAGCAAACTGCCCAGTCTTTGAGCTAGTCAGAGCATCCTATACTTAACTGATGTGTGTGTTGTGTGTTTTGTGTGGTATGTGTGTGTGTGTGTGTGTGTGTGCATGTGCACGGACGTGGGTGTGCACACATGCACTAGTGCACATGTTTGTATCTTTTATTTGCAAATCCAGAGAGTTCTGTCAGGTGGCTGGGGGTATGACCCTTTGTGTGATTAGCCAACTACTGCAACAGATTCTAATCTTGTATATAATAGAATACATGAAGCTTGTTAAAAGAGAACAAAAGTATATAAAAATGTACTTACTAAATTTGTACATGTAAAACCTTTGGCTTTTATATCCTTACAAAGAAAAACAGCATTAAATCATACTACAGCCATGTCATCCTAAAATACAAAATAAAGGTCCATATTTCTAAATAGAAAAGCCAACAAATATATACCTGTGAAGAAGACATAAGTCAATTCCTGTGTTTTTCAGATTTCCAGTTGTATCCTTTACATCTCCAAAGTACACAGAAAAGGTTCTGGAAAATGGCCTTGACAATGTCCTTCTTTATATACTGTCTATTCTTCATGTTTTCTCCCCATACTTTCGGGGATGATCCTTGCTTATTATATGTTAAACAGGTAGAGCTATGGGGTTTTCATAATATGGTCAAATATCGATTTTTCATTTTCCCTTCTATTGTGTTATCATAGCCAGTTGAGTCAAGTTTGCCTTTTGTCATTGAACAGTTTGTCAGACTCTTCCCGTGCATTTCACACCAAAGCAAATCGTTTTGGTGTTGCCTCACTGTGAACTACATACCTAGAAGTCAAGCCGCCAGGCCTGCCTGTTAGGAATTATTTAGATTTAGGTTGTCTGCCAAGAATTTCTGTGAGTGACTGTCTTGATCGCATTAGTTGATATAGAAAGATCTATCTTAATTGTGGTCAAGACCATTCCTTTAGTGGGTGTCAAGAACTATGTAGGGAAGCCTAAAGGAATGCAAGTGAGTTTTCTGGAGATGGTCCACCATTTTGTATGGCCTGTGATGGGTGAGTACTAAGAATGCAAGGTCCTTAGAGACTTCATCCCAGGATTGTTTCATGCTATTGATATGCCTTATCTGTCCTTATCACATACCCTAATGATTCCTGGGCATCAGCCCACCCTACTGGACAGATTTCCTGAAGACCAACATGAAAATGAATTTTCATAAATTAATGCCATTTTGATGAATTAATAACTTTTTAGAATTCCCTATTTGATTCAAATAATTTTAGGAGGAAAGTTTTAAGTGATGGTTTTAGTTGTTTTGCCAGAAAGATAGAATAAAATTTGAATCAAGAAGAGAATATGTCCCACTTCTCATACAATAGTAATTAAAGGCTTTATAATAAGAAATACAATGAGCTTTCAATGAGCCTGAGAAACAGGCTTGGGACAAATTTGTGGTCAAGAAAAAACACTCATTCTAGGACAAGTCCAAGGATGAAGCCACAGTTATGCACTATGATAAAGCAAGGTCATGTGAAACTGTTGCTTTGAACTTATGATGAGCTTATAGAATGAAACACTGTTTTGAACTTAACTATCAACATCATTCTATAACTCCCCTTTTATGTAGCATTTTATGTATGTGGTAACTTTCTAAAGAACTTTTGTCTAAGAAGAAATAAGAAGGTCTGAGAGAAGGAACAAAGTGTGGCTTGGGGTCATTGCCCCATCCATCCAATTGTATATATGTATATCTGTCAGTCTCTATATATGTATGCTTAAGACTTAAAGAGTTCAGGGTTTCTCACTGGGCATTCATACCAGCCCCAGATAAGTAAGTTTTGTTGCATCAGTAGTATTTAAATAAATTGGCAGTTGTTGCCAGTAGTGGGGATGGGGGTGGGGGTGGGTGCCATCAGCTATCACCATGGACCCCAGTACTCTCTTTCACTGCCTGCCTTCCTTAAACCCTTTGATGTCAAATGCGGACTTTAACAACTGGGTGACCCTCCATAAAATGGAAAGTGAAGCTGTGAAACAATGTCTGTGCAGTAGTTCATGCCTCTCTGCTCTTTACTCTGAGTGTCACAGGACACGTTCTTTCAAACATTTGATGTTATAACTTTCTGCCATGAATGACTGAAACCTGGAGTTGTGTGTCAAATAAACCTGTTTCCATAAATTGCATTGATCATGGTATTGTCTTACAACAACAGGAAAGGAAACCATAACATTAATTAAAAGGTAGATGCTACCGATATAAGTGTTTGTCTCTATGCAGAAAAGATAAGCTAAGGGTGCAAGAAAGCAGTGCATCATAGACATACCTGAGAAGTGACACTCCAAATATCACAAAGCTGTTAGAACTTGCTAATAGGAAAGCAGGTCTCTATAAATAAGGGTCGTAGAAACAAGGAAACATACTTATCCTTCAAAGAGGATAAATATAGGACCAATCAGAATATGATTCTTCGATGTTCAACATCACAGTCCATAAGGTCATCATAAATTAAACAATAATGATATATAACTAGAAGTTGTATAACAACTAGACTCTAAGGTACCATTGATACAAAATAGTGCCAAGATAGTAGAACAGTAATAGTTTGTGTTCATCTTTGGGAATGATGCAGAAAGGTATAGTGAATTTGCAAAGCATTTTTGCAGTTTGTTCCAAAACTAAACAGAATCTTATGATAAGATCCAGCAATCATGCTGCCTGGAATTTACCCAAATGAATTCAGAATGTACGCCCACAGTAGAACCTACCCAAGGATATGAGTAGCAGTGTTATTTATAGTTATGAAACTTGGATACAACCAAATGTCCTTTAGCACGTAAGAGGATAAACAAACTTTAACATACCCATACAGTGGGATAGCATTCAACTAGATTGAGCTATGAAACCAGAACAGAAGTGGAGAAGGATTAACTGCATGTTACTAAGCAAAGGAAGCCAACCAGAAAGGGCTGCATTGTGCATGACTCCAACAATACACTGTGCCAACTCTGCCACACACAAAATCAGAGAGAGAGAGAGAGAGAGAGAGAGAGAGAGAGAGAGAGAGAGAGAGAGAGAGAACACCACTATTCACATAGGTGGAAGAAATACAGAAATCCTGTGCGTTACACTGGATTTCTAAAGGAGTGAAACAATTCTGTAAAATACTACATACATCTCACTAGATATTTGCTTAAGCCTACACAGCATACAACACCGAAAAATAAAAATCAATACTAAGCTTAGGTGATAATGGTGTGTCAATGTAGTTCCCTAGTTATAAAACTATGCCAGGCAGATATTGACAGTCATAATGAGCAGCTGTTAATAGATGGGAACTCTGAATGTTTGTTAAGGTTTTCTTTGAGCCTCAAGATGTTCTATGGAAATAAAGCCTTTTAATAATCATACTTGATGTTCTGAATGCTTTGAATCCGATCAACAGTTGGATTGTTACACTTATTGTGTTTTATTTTCACTGTGAGCTTTGCAGAGGGTGATGAAGGATGAATGTAGGGCACAGATCCTGTCATGTTGAAGCTTAGCAGTATTTTTTTTTACATTCTTAATCAGGTAACATTGTACTTCCCTACTCAGTTGAACTTCTGAATTCGTTCTCAGTGAATGTTTAGCACATGGCATTTATAGAAGAACTCATAACTTGGTCAATGGCCCAAAATTAAAGTGCCCAAAGAAGCCTACTCATTTCATTCTTTCTTAAGTCCTAATATATACTTTGTTTGCCACCTATAAAGACTTGTTTTGCCAATAAGATTGTCCTTTCTCAAGTGCCACTTTCAGATTCTTGACCTTTTAATATATTTCTTAGTGTTTTTTTCCCATCTGGGATTGGAAGGTTTGGCAGATCAGAGGGGATTTCTCAACTCAGTATAAGACATAGCATACAGGAAAGCAATTTCTTAGATTCCCCTTGTGAGAGTAAGGTGCTTGAATTGTATGAGAGAGGACCCTAGAGAGATCGTTCTGGAAACCCGGACAATACAAGAAAGAAATAAGCATTGCTTGGGTTGAATTCGTAATGTGCCAGGAATGGACCTCATCTGATTTACCTGGAAACTAGGACATAGTAACATTACTATTCACAGAACATCTGTCGTCTTAGAGTTTCCACTCAGTCCTTATAGATTTATTTTTTCATTGAGGTCTATGCTGTGTTTGGGATAGGAAATGTCCCCCAGGCTCCAGTGTTGAAGTTTTGATACTGCAGTCAGATCACAAATGAGCTAGTTTCATCAATTTACTGATATGGTAGAGGTTGAATGAATATTAGGGGGTGTGGACAAAACCTCCGACAAAAAAATTCTCCCTTATTTTCAATGTTTCACTGTAGCAATAAAAAGTAACTAACATACTACCAATGCAACAGATCAGGGAGACAGATGCACACCATAGGGCTTGGTCATCTCAGCTCAGTGAATATCTGTTAATCTTCCTTGCTTTCAGTGGTATGGTGCTCATGGAAGGAAAGGAGGGGAAGAGGCTAAAGCGCCTGTGCTGTTTCCTTTCTCCTTTCTATGGGGCTTTGGAGAAACCTTCCTGTCCCTTTGAGTCAAGTGAGGAGTTGGATATCAAGCCCATCCTGCATCCCTCAAATTTAGACTTATAAAGCCCAGAATCTAACATTGGCTGTGGCAAGCGAAGTGATTTACAGTTTGGGGGCTGATTCTTGTAGGAAATCTAGCAGCAGAAGCAAACCTTGAGTTGCCTGCTAGGTAACAGGTCAAGGAGGGAGCTATGACTGGTGTGTTGCAGCTGTGGAGATGAAGGCTTGGAAGATGACGCTGCCAGGGTTCTCTCAGTTCTTATTCTGAAGCTGTCTCAAGAGCCCCTGAAGAAATTAGTCTGGCTGGGTGCTAGAAACAGTGGTGGAGACTACCCACCTCATAGAAAGAGTACTCAAGCCTTCCCCTCCTCTCTCCCTCCTGCTTTCCTGGAGTCAGGCAGCACTGAGATGTGAATCATTAGAATCAAGACTTAACACCCAGTTCATAATGCATGTGTCAGCCTAACTAGGTTGGAAAATTCTAGGACAGGGTGAGAAGGGAAGGTAGAGCTAAGAAGCAATCCTGATGAATTCATGCAGTCAAACACAGGCTGTTTGTTATTATCTTCAATGGGGGCATTTATTTCCTGAATTAAGACAGGACATTTGATTTAAAGGGACTATGGGACTATCTATTACATAAGATTAAACAGAAAGTCAGAGACCTGCCAGAAATTATACAAAGGAGCGAGGGAAGTTTGCTAAGAAAGAACACAATTTTAAGGAAGACAGAAACAAAGACCTTGTTTCAAGCCACTACTCATGTTTGTCCATCGCAGTGGTTGCACATGTAGGTGTGAATGGGCTGTGGCGTCCTGTAGTCAAGGCTCCCTGTCTGCTTTTCTCTCTCACTGGTTATTGTTCCCTTTCATAGAAGGGGTCATTGTGGGTAATTGTAGGGGAGGAGGAAAGCTCTTTGGTGGAAGTAATATGTAGCTTGGAAGAGGGAGGAGAATTTGCTAACTACCTAGGAAAACCGGTTCTAATGTAGTGAAAAGTGTGTAGGAGGGAAATGTAAAGCGATGATAGATGCAATTACACCTGCACGCTGACAGCACAGAGCCAATCGTGTGCACTGTGGAACTTGAGCCGTATTTATCATCGCTATGTAATTTATCTCGTAAACCGGAATGCCTTTGTGTGTGTGCCGTGGAAATAGTCACATAGAGGTAACAAGAGTGAGGGGTTGTGATTGCCCTGAATAGACAAGGAAACCATCATGGCTGGTCTCTAGTCTGTTCCCATGGTCTACTGTACCTGATGTGTTCAAGTAATCTCTTTCCCGCCTCTCGTGTGTGTGTTGTGTGTGTGTGTGTGTGTGTGTGTTGTGTGTGTGTATGATTCATCTTTCACCTTTTTTTAATTTGAATCAGTGCACATACACACCAATTGACAAGATAATATATGTATGAGTATGTAGCAAATGCCCAAGCTTGACCAGGGCATTCATGGTTATGTAGCTGCTTTGCCCAACTACCCATCTGTCCAGTAGAAGTCACTGTGATAAAACAGATGTAGGTTCTTAAACCACAAGAGGAAGAAACAAGCGGTTTTTGTTTTAAAAGTTGCAATGATAAAAACCTAACTGGCAATTCAGAGGACTCAACAAGACATGAATTCACCCAGTTATTCAAGGATGTTCAGAAGGAAACACGGCTATTGAGAAAAGTTACCAGGAAAGAAGTTAGCACAGGCTCCAAGTCAATTTGGCTATACTCCCTAATATTGTGAGTACCTCTTCTAAGGGTTGTTAGGTATTTTTAGATGTTTGTCTTACACATCGGTGGGGAAAATGCCTCTGAGATTTTAGGATACTTTAAAACATGAACAAGGATGGCTGAAATTTCTTAGTCAACATCAATTAGATTAAGTCCTTAAACCTGTAGTTTTACAGCAACAATTTGGAAGAAGGACAGATTTTGCCCTCAGAAACTATTTGCAATAGCCAGAGACATTTTCGATTGGAATGGTGTCTAGTGGAGCATGCTTTGCACACCTACCATGTGGCAGCCTAGAGATTGCTGACCACAGTAGAGTGGAATGCACAGTAGCTCTGAATGTAAAAAAACTCTAGCCTCTAGATTTAAGAAGCCTTTTCTAACGTGGGTTTGAGGGTCTGGGTTGCATGCCAAACAGAGAAGATACATCATACTTTCCTTCAGGAGTTGTGAAGCTGTGATGTGGAGGAGACCAGAATAATACATTTATTAGTTGAAGTAACTCCTCTGACGTGGTATTTAATGAAGTCCTACTTTATGTCGAATGTTCTTCAAGGCTTTGATTTTGAATATAACCAGGCCACCATACACGAACTCCTTTCCTCGGTAGCTCAGTCTGCTGAGGAAGAAGACCCTTTAGAAAGGGTAACACAGACAACAGTCACTGTGTGTTGGAATAGCAATATAAGGAGGGAAACGTTGGAACTGACTTGATGCAGAATGATGAGGAACTTTTGTTAGACTCAGTGTGAAGGGAAACATCTCTAAAAGCATATTTTAGTTGAGAAAGAACTAAGTGAAAAGCCAGTTATCTTTCCTTTGTTCCAAAGAGTGATAGGTAGAATTTGTGGGAAATATATCTCAAATGCAGAACAAAATCATGAATTAGAAGCAATAAATTGGGTCTTCAATGATGAACAGGATACCAGGAGAAACTGCAACATTGACAACTGTCAACCCCTTCACTCCACAGATAGATCAGAATGTCTTCTGCCTTGACACATATTAGTGAGCAAAATTGGAACTTATGTCAGGTCTATATATAATTGGCTTTTACTAGAAAATAGACCTAAATAAGAAAAGCTAGAAGCAACATGAAAAACAAATACTCGAAACAGCAGATCTCTGTTTTGTAAAAACCCACAGGGAGGGAATTCTACCTAGACAGAGATGACAGACAGATATGCCAAGAAAGACGTTTTCAATAGAACAATGGCAAAGTGTTCCATGACTTAGGAAGGTTGGGAAGCATGTAAGTGCGAGATGCATGTTGAGCATGTGTTGAGTGGAGAAAGACCGGGGCGTTAGAAACATCCTTTGTAGGTTGATATCATTTTGCAGGTGAAGGCAGGTACCGGATAGAATGAGGCCTGTCATTGAACAAGAAGGAAGGATGGGTGGGAGAAAAGTTTTGGAGAGCAGAGAAGGCTGGAGAGAAAAGGAGGGAACAGAGAGAACACGGTAGTAGATGTTAAGATTCCTCTCTGCACGTATTACACATTGTTATGACTATTCTTAAGGGGCGGATATGTATAGGATTTTGTGTTGTCTAGATGGGCAAATTATATCTTATCAATTGGATCAGAGGATATTTTGTGATGTTTTCCTTCATGTGGCTACTTTGTTGAGTTCAAGAGAGTGCATGGTGGCTGATGCAAGGGCCGTCCACCACAGTTTTGGGATGTGTATGACTGGTGTGGTGGAAACCAGCCAAGAGAGCTGTGAGTGAGGATAAGGCAACCTGACAGGGTGCCATGTTGGAATGGCTCACAGACAGTGGGTCAGAAAGTAGATGGGGCAGCATGGAGCTGCTGAGATAAATTAGTATTAGTTCTAATGGCCAGCAGGAGCCAGAACTAGAGCGAGCTCTCGAAGCCAGGGTGCAGGTAGGAATTAGTTCTGCCACTTTTTATTTTTACCTCAACAATCCTTATCCAGCATGGGATAAGAATTTAGTGAGGAATTGTGGTATATCCTAAACATGGGTGTGAGTGAGTCCTGGGTGACAGAGACACCCCTGAAGTTTCCAGGATGAAGAATTGTACCATGGGTACATAAAGATGGCTCAGTGGTCAGGAATATTTATTCTTGCAGAGGACCCAGTTTACTTCCCAGCACCCACATGACAAATCTCAACCATCCAGTTGCTGAAGGTCCGGTGTCCTATCCTGATCTCCTCAGGCACCAGGCACAATGAGCTGCGGCGAGGACATACACGAAAGCAGAATGTATAAAATAAAATAATGTAAGAGCTTTTTAACAAAGATGTAGAAATAGAGTTTATTGAGAAAGATTTTCCTAGAATGGGAGTAGGCTAGTGAGCCGGGGAGAGGTGTCTACTTCAAAAGCACTGGGCCAGGAAGCTCGTGGTCCTTTAAGGCCATTTACACAGTTCCCTCCTTATTTCCTATCTGGAGGGTGTGGGTTTTGATGTTGTATGTAGCTCAGCTCTGGAAGGGCTTCCAGTGTGCTTTTGTCGTATCTTATCCTGGAGGTGGTTTCTCTCATCCCTTCTCATCCCTACTTCTCTGTGAGGAGTCTCACACACACCATTCAGATAAGTCCTGAGAGAGCTGGTTGACATAGCACTGGCCAGTGGGGAGCCCAGATGATAAACCTGGGGTACAGAAACAAACAGACTGTTGTTAATGTTACCTAGATCAGCTCATTCATTTTTCCTTAAATCAAGACACTTTGTTGTTAATAAGAAACCTAAATAAAGAAGAGTAGTCACTTTTCTTCTCCTGAATCAGAACTGAAATGCAGTGTTAAAATCTGGAATCATGGAAATAAATTTGCCACTTAGATTTGACATCATTTCTGCTTCCTTGTTTAGTGAACACAATTCCTCTCAACAGTAACCATCCTGGAAGAGATCAGACAGCCATGGCCCAGAAATGTGAAGCTGATTTGTAAATGCTTCCGCCTCTCTTTAATTAATACATATCCCTCAACTTGAAGTCCCCATGAGGCCATTTTGTGTTCTTTTTTAAATGATTGTTTGAGATTATAATTATATAAATTTCCCCCTTTCCTCCTTCAAATCCTCCTAGGTGTCCATTCCCGATGGATCCCTTTAAAAGTCATGGTCTCTGTCCTCTTTAATTGTTGTTGTTATTGTTGTAGTTGTTGTTTTGTGTACGTGAGAGCACCCCACATTCTTGTGTATTTCTAGACATATGCATACAACCTGCTCAGTCCAAATAATGTTACTTGTTCATATATATATTATATATATATATTATAGACAGATATACCAGATATACCAGAGACCGTTACAGATTTGATAATGATAAACCATTAACAGATCAGTATGCAGTTGTGGGACCTAGGACCAGACGACCCATCTACAACAGAGCTCCTGCACCCGTCCAGGGATTGGTGAGGAAGAGGATCCAGAGAGATAGGATGTGCCAGGGGAGCAAAAAGTTTGCTGTGAGGATGGGTTTTCCATAAACGTCCGCCCATGTATTTTACAGCTGAAGCTGAGGACAGCTCAAAGGGTTTATCCCAGGTTACCCTGGGTAATGGCGGAGCTTGACTGCCATGCACCCCAGTTTATTTTATTATCTTATTTGACTTTATCCCCCAGCATTCCATTGGTGAAGGCAGTGGTGTGCAGTCTGATGGCACTACTGACATCCCAAGTGCATTGGTCGAATGACCTCAGGCCCCTTCATTTAAAGGAGAAAGTTTTTCCCGAGGTTTCACTCGCACATCCTTATAAATCACCAGCGAAACCCAGAGTAACTTGGATAACGATACTAGGAGTTTAGCAGTGCATCATGACATCCAGCTGTTATAGTTTATCACTAAACAGTAGCATAAGACACAAGCTAATAAATTCGTTTTTAAGTCTAGCGTCCCTCTCCTTGGTAAATGGTGTACGTTCTAGCCCTTTATGGTTCCTCTGAGGAAGCAAATTCAATGTCAGAGTGTTTTAATAGCTTTTGATTTACTTTTTAAGAGCTTATTACAGTGAGGAATGACAGGGCTTTAAAGCCAATCACAGGCTTGGGAAAGGCGGGAGCTTCATGGCCTTCCTACTGTGCACTTGGGGTTGATTAGGTCTGGTGCAGAGACGCATACAGAGCGGAAAGAAACTCGGCATTTCCCTTGCTCTGTGAGTGGCAGCTGGCTCTTCTTTTCCTCCCTTTGTCACTTAAAAGAATATGGTACCCCAGGGCATTTTACATGCTCCTGTTCTCCAAGCCTGTTCTAGTAGCTACCAGCAGAGTAGGAATTAGAGGAACTGTTCTGGGATCTTCCCCCACCCCTACCTTCAAAATGTACCAGAAAAAAAAGACGCCCCCCCCCCCCATCCACCACCGCCTCCCAGTGTTAATTCAGGATGTCCAATAAGAACCCAGAGTTCTTTGTGCATGGCTCTAAGTTGTGCTAAAGAGCAAAGCAGGTGGTGGCAGTGATAACTGGCTCGAGTTCGCATTTGTTCACATAATAACTGCCACACCACGCACAGCACCCAGCAGGGTGAGCTCTGAATCCTCTCTCCTCAGCAGACAGAATTAAGTTGCATTTCATCCGGTGCTGCGCATTCGGAAATCCTCAATAGCCAGGCTCCCTCCGAGGGAGGCAGAGCAGCCTTTTGAGATGTAAATGCTATCGCCCGCACGGGGAAATCCATGAAGTCAGTTCCTGGGTCTTTACTTACAAGAGTTTTTCAATGAAGAATAAGCAGATTTCAGTTCCAGCAGCATTTTTCTTGCCTTGAAATCCAGCCATAGTGTTCATCAATTTGTTTAATAATGCCCCGGGAGCCTTCGGTCCCTGCGATGAATAATGGATATTTCGAGTGCCCACTGCCTCAAACGCTTTCTTAGTGTGTGCTCCCTTCTGGGTCCAAAAGACAAGCTGACAGGAAAGAGGCTCGCTCCCCTTTCCTTACTGACATGGAGGAATTTGTTCAGGAAATGATGCTTGGCCAAAGAAAAGACTCCGTAGTAATATAGTTCCTGAGTCTTGATCGCCATTATTATCCTTACCGCCCAGTGACAGCACCATTTCGCCATGTTCTTGTTTTTAGAACCCTATAGGGAAGCTTTTCAAAAACTTAGAGAGGCGGGGAGGGAACTCAAAGTCCTGGGATGTGACCTTGGAAAGGATTGTTTATATCTCCTGTTGCTGTGCAACCAGGTGGAGAACACCCAGCAGATTATATTGCCAGGAGGAAATGATTTCCCATGTCTCTAATTAATACAACCTCTTAGAAAGCTGTGCTTCCACACTTTTGTGTTGTTACATGCTCTGGGAAGCCTGTTGAAATGCAAATTCTCTGGTCAATAGGAGCTCTGATTCCTGAGGTTGGGGCAATCAGGAAGCTACATTTTAACCACATCTTCCTGTGCAAGAAATAAAAGGATCATCTCCTAAGAAAGAGCTGTGTGGGTAGCCAGTCAGGGCTTGCTGCTGTTGCTTTCTTTCTGGTTGAGTTGCTCTGATTTAAGGGAGTTGGTCAAATTAAGCACGGATTGGGTTTTATTCTCAAGTCTCTCTGTGTTCAGTAGGTTTAGTCTGTCAGGGAGGGTTCACCTAAAACAGATGGGGGAAAAAAATCCCAAGGCAGTAATTATATTTCCGAAAGGATTACGTAAGATCTCAAGCAGGTTCTGCATTCGGGGAACTTTTAATATAACTTGACATACTCCACCTCACCAACACCAGGAGATCTAATTACATTGGCTTGAGATGGCAACAGATTGGCATCTCTTAACATTTCACCATGTGAGTGTAACATGCTGGCAGAATTGTGAGCCACTGGTTTAAGCATTGTGCAAAGCCACGGGATTCTCAGACTGGCTGTGAAATGTCAAGAGGTGTGCTGTGCTGAAGATTCAGGGATGAGACAGGATGAATGTATCAGGTATTGTGTCTGCTGAGACCCTACTCTCCTAAACTGACCTCAGGATTGTAGCTTTCAGGCATTTGTGGTAGAGGGGAAATGAAGAAGAGATCAAAAGATGTGTTCATCCTGGCTGAGTTAGTGCTTCTATTGCTGGCTTAAAATTCCAAGAATGAAAGAAACATGGAAAGGAAAGAATTTATTTCATCTTACTAGTCCATATCATAGAAGGAGTCAAGGTAGGATGGTCTAGACATAAACTGAAGCAGAGGTCATGCTGGGACATTTCTTATTGGCTTGCTCAGTCTACTTTTTCCCACAACTCAGGACCAACCTGCCCAGGGTAAGTACTACCCAATAGTTGTTCCTGTTGACACAAAAACCACAGCTATAACTAGGAACGGAATACTGGGGCTACTGTGAGTGTAGCCCAAGAAGAGTGATTTAGGCTACCTTTAATTCCATGTTCTGAGATAGAAGCAGTTTCATGAAGTTTAAGAGTTTATAGAACGAGGAAAGTCATAAATTAAGGCAAGTTTAAGACACATTGGAGAAATCATCAGAGAGGAGTGTACAAGATGGGAGAAGCTCTCCGACAGGCCTCAGATAGCATGTGATAGCATTCTTAGCATTTGGGTTTGAGGGAACTAATGATCTACTAGGATAACAGATTCCAAACTTTTATTTTTCCCTTGCAGGATGAGAGTTCAGACAGAGACGTAGTCACGGAATGGCTCTTCTGGGAGATAAATCTAGCCCTACAGGGGTGCTGTTAGCCTCTGGATCTACAATATTAGAAACTTTACACACTTGTGCAGTTCTAACCAGTCTTTATGGGTACATCTTCTTTCCAAGAATTCTCATTGGTACTACCTTGTTCTGCGTAAAAGCTATGTATTATGCCAAATACATCAAGTGACTTGTCTACTGAAAGTATCAAGAATACCAGAACTGAAGCAATGATTCCAAGTTTTTCCTCCAAATCTTATTAATTTTTCTATTATAAATATTAAAAGATATATCTGAAATAGTTATTGATAATGCACATCAGAAAATCGTGTCAAATCAACACTATAACCACATACATCAGTACTGTCAGGTCAAGGTTATCACCTTAGAGCCCCCCCCCAAAAAAAAAAAGAAAAAAAAAGAAAAGAAAAGAAAACCCCACAATACATTAGTGACTTAAAGAGGAAAATAAATAGCACATTTTGTGGTTCAGGATCACAGCCCTCTGTTGTCTCACACAAATGGCTTGAGCTGGAACAGTCTACCTCTAGTCAGTGTGTGTGTGTGTGTGTGTGTGTGTGTGTGCGCGCGCGTGTGTGTGTGTGTGTGCACGTGTGTGTGTGTGTGTATCTATGTGTGTCCTCATCAAAGAAGTAATACTTTGATGTGTTAATGGAAAACAATGAACTCCAGCTGCTTTGACCTTCCAAGGCAGACAATTATGCTAACATCATTGGTAGTGTTTTAGTCTAGTATACATCTCTGTAGCTACTGATGAGCTGAGACCTTCTCTGTGACCCTGTGTATCTCAGGGTGACACTTAAGTTTGACCCCATAGCAGATAAAGGATGTGCATCTTCCCTGTGTCTTCTTTTAAGCCACTCCATAATTTGTTACTGCCATTACTCACATGATCTGTGGTCATGCATTATCTATATGGAGTCTGGATATTTTCATCATTTATTGTCTGTCTGTCATCGATCTAGTTTAATTATCTATCTATATGCCAACTGTGTAAATGAAGAAAACAAGACTAAGATGTGTCCAGTTGCTTACCCACATTGAGGAAACTCATACCATAGGATGAGGAAACCGGGCTTCATGTATCCAGAGCTCAATTCTCTCTTTCTCCAAGCTCAACCACAGTAAAAATGGTTTGCATTTACAAGCATTTAGAGAGCATCAGAAAACCACATTTTCCTGATTTATATGTTCAGAGAAGTTGTTAGCCTCTGTTAAAGTGAAGAGAAATTACTAGAAACAAAGGACCCTAAAGGAGGAAGCAATGAATAAAAATTTCTAGAGAACTTTCACAGTCACTGTTCCTGCAATGAATGATAACCTCAGTTTCTTTTCAGTGTGCTGAGTTCTAGAAACTTAAGCCTCTTCCCACATCAGCAACTACAAGTAAAAGACCTAGAAAAACTTGTGTCAAAAGTTTTTTTTTTCTCCAGGATTAAGTAGCTATGGACCCTGGTTATTATATTTATTTATGAGGAACTTGGGATAAATCACCTTGGAGCTGGAAGCAATTTTTAGGATTAAGATATTCTTGTAATACACCAAAAACTTCAGAAGTACATGGGCTAAAGCTATTTACTTGGATAAAGGCACACACTGCTACTCCATACAGTAATTCATAGTAACCAAGAAGGACATATGCAGATGCAATTTGACAGAGGTAAAGAAGGAGAATGAGTGTATGGAATTCTGAAAGGAACGATTCTCTCTCTGTCTCTCTGTCTCTGTCTCTGCCTCTCTCTGTGTCTCTGTCTGTCTGTCTGTCTCTCTGTGTCTCTGTCTCTCTCTGTCTCTCTGTCTCTCTGTCTCTCTGTCTCTCTGTCTCTCTGTCTCTCTGTCTCTCTGTCTCTCTCTCTCTCTCTCTCTCTCTCACTGTGTATGAGCATCTCTCTGTTGTAACTTCTGCTTCAGAGAACAGTGCCTTTGATGCCATTTGTATTCGCCTTCTGCCCTATGCCTCCAGCCAATTTGCACAGGGAGGATGGTGACTTTTGTCAAAAGGAAATGCATTCTTTTCACTCCAGTGAAATCAGCAAGGCTCCCCAGCAAGAGGGAGATGGATTGAGGGCAAGTGAGGCAGCCAGGCAGTCAGCATAAAATTAAATGAGGTCCTCCAGGAGCATGGATTCTGCTGCTTTCCAAGAAGCTGCACCATAAGCTTCTCATTGAGCAAGGTGGCTAGAACATGGTTGCTGGGAAGGAAGGAGGGGCAAAGCTCAGAGTTCTGCTTCCCTGCTGGCTGCTGCACAGGTAGCAGGAATGTGCATCTTGAGGAAATTCCGATCACAATGTAGAGGTGCAGTTCTTGTAGAGGAGCTACAGGAATGAAGAAACAACCCAGCACAAGATTCACAGGTAAATTGGAATGAGGGGATGCTTAAATAGTTGGAGGAACTGGAATTGAGGGTCAGCATGAGATTTTCCAGTGAGAACTTTAGTGGTATCCCTAAAATTAGTTTTTGAAGTCATAGGTGGGCACATATCTATAGGCAAAGCAGACCTCAGATCACTTCCACTGCCTCGGAAATCAGGTTTCTCTTGTGGAAATCCTTATGTTCCCCTGTTCTGGGTAGGCAGTGTTTAAGGGCTGGAAAGAAGTGGGCAGAGTAGGCAGAAGATGCTCCTGCAAGTGCATCCAGGTTAGATCATGGCGGGACAGGGACACATTCTCACAAGCAGCAGACTTCCTTAGCTATGTCATCAAGCAGAGGAACTCTGAGAATCTAGGTCCATGGTGGAGACAGAAATAACCACTGCAATGAAAGATGTTATAGCTGAACAGTATTGGAAACCCTCAGTGTTTATCATCATTAGTTGAAGGTTGGGAGTCTATATTTTCCACAAGTGTGTATTCATGAAACTTTTAATGTGACTGGATAATACAAACACCTAGGTCCTATTTAAGATATATTCCAGACTAATGGGAATTTGGAAAAGGGAGCAGTGTATACTCACAAGTCATAATGCACGGAGCTGTACCTGACAACATTAGGGTGAAATGAAAATACTTAGGTATGTAATGTGTGAGCTCTAACACAAACATAGTGTGAATCTAGAGATATAAATATACAGACATATAAGGTGTAATCTATCAATACTGTACATTCCTTATCTCCATGGGGAAACATTTTCCCCGAGAAGATGTTTAATGAGTACTCAGGTAATATGGTAATATGCTAATCATGTACTCATTATGGGTACTCTTGAGACTTCTGAGGAGATGGTGGTGTTTGCTATTCATGATACTTTCCTAGGAAATTCAGGAAAATAGCTGTGCTTTCTGTATGATCAGAGCTTCTGTTTGTGTGACATCATTTCCTTTAAACCTTGTTCATGAATACTCACCGTGAGATGAAATACGAATACTGTTGTTATGTACTGGTGATTGTGTAACAGTTTTTCAAAATTAGAAAGTGAAATTCTATAAAATCTATTATCCTAACACAATAAGAAATGACCGTCGATCTCTCTCTCTCTCTCTCTCTCTCTCTCTCTCTCTCTCTCTCTTTCTCTCACACACACGCACGCACACGGTATATAGGTGTTGGTGTGTGGACATGTAGAGATCAGAGGACAAATCATTCTTATGGAAGTCCCACCTACCTTGTCTTTGGGAGCAGTGTCTCCCACAGGCTTAGAGCTTACCCCAGTCGGCTTTCAGGCCAGTAAGCTTTAGGGATCTCACAGCTCTGCCTCCCCAGGCCGAGAATTACAACCAGATTCTACCAAGTCTAAATTTTTTTACACAGCTCCTGAGGCTCAAATTGAGGTCCTCCTATGACCACATTAAGCTGGTCCCTGAGTCTATAGCTCAATATTTCTCTTATTTTCTATATGTATACATAAATAGACACCTATTTTTTAATAATATTTTTGGAATCATAGTAGATAGTATTTAGGTTTACATATTATTTTAATATGTAGTGATATTTAGCTAATGTAAATTTCATATAATATCAGCCAATTCCTTCACCATTAGGTATTAAATGAATGCTGCTATTATGTAGTGCTGTGAGAGGAAGGTAAAATAGCAGTAAGGATCTGTTATTGTAAAACTAGTATATATTTTTAAAAAATTGTAGGATAGTGTTAGCTATTTATCTAAAATCAAGAACCTATAACATGTATCACTGTATACATGTACTTTAAATGAAAATGCTTCATCTAGTTTGACAATGCTTCTTCTAAGAACCAGAGAGCTAACAAAAGCCCTAACACTAGGCAAGAGAAGCCCTCTTTTCAGTTGATATTTAGGGTTATCCAGGAGCAAGGGCATTATTGTTGTTGCCCTTGTTTGTGACAAAGGTAGAAGGTAAATTCCTACTGCCTCAGATACTGTATACAACAAACTCAGGTTCTAGAAGCCCTTGAACTGGAAGTGACCTGAATGCCTTTTCCCTGAGATCTAGCTTCTTTGTTACCAGAAGGTGTCATGTAGCTTTCCAAGGAGGGAATTAACCAACGGTTCTTCCCAGCTATGAAACATAAAAACAACACTAATGACCAACATTGTTTAGGGTTCTAAGTGTTCAGTAGTGATTCTCACACCTTGTCAATAAGTAACATCTCTCTAATGGGACTTACGACCTGTTGCTTAACAAGAGGGAAATTATGCCTGGTAATGGAAAGCTATTCTACTATCTAGGAGTAGTAAAGTAATAGTCCTTGGTAGGGTCGCTGCCTTCCAACACTTCCTCATGTCTATTGTGGTCCTTGCTCAGCTCCTGATTACACAATCATGTTGCTAAGACTTTCTGGGTATAGTTTCTAACATTGCTAAGAGACAAAAACTATCAGTAAACTCCCTGATCCTCTCACAATCTTTCTGGTCCCAGAGGAGAGCCTACTGCTGTCACTTTATTAGACCAGAAAAATCTCTACCTAAATTCTGAATATCTCTTCTTATACTCGCATATTAGTGTAGTTCTTAATCAAGGAAACTTATCAAACAGATGGAGGCACATATAGAAAAATCTTATCCAATCAAAATGCAGAGTTGTGAAAGACAGAAGCAATAGATAAATCTATCAATTTACTATTTATCTGTCATTATCTATCTATCTATCTATCTATCTATCTATCTATCTATCTATCAACCTATCTATCCATCCACCCATCCATCTATGTTTCCATGCGTCCATGCATCCATCTATCTATCCATGCATCCATCTGTCCATCCATCTGTCCGTCCGTCTATCTGTCTGTCTACATATTTCTGCACCTAATGCTCAGGGCTCATTGCTGAGAGGGAGCAGAAAGATTGTTAAGAGTCAGAGGATCAGGGAGTTTACTGATAGTTTGTGTCTTTTAGCAATGTTCGAAAGTGTACGCATAAAGTTTTAGCAATATGAATGTCTAAACAGGAGCTGAACAAGAACTACAACAATAGACAAGAAAAAGTGGTTGGAGGTAGTGACCCTACCAAGGACTGCAGGCAACTAAAGAAATCTGAGAGTAGGGTAAAGAGACTCCCTAGGGAAGAGCACGCCAATGGCTATCCAGTACCAAATGGTTGGCCTTGAAAGCATATATACAAGTAACCTACAGATTGAGAAGGGTTTCTATTCCTAAATACAAATGCAGGCAACAATAATCAATGAAAGAGGCCATGAATTTGAAGGAGAACAAGAAGCACATGGGAGGGTTTGGAGAGAGGAAAAGGGAAGGGAAAATGATGCAATTATACTAAAACTCCAAAATAAAACAAAGACTTCTAAAAATAAAAACAAAACAAGGTCATTGCAGGGAATGTTTAGCAAGGTCACTCCTGGGAAACATTTAATAAAAATTCAAACAAAATTTTGTGACCTGTTCTTTTCCAGATAGTTGGCCCAAACACAAATCTGGCATATTACTCAAATGCCTACTGCCACACAGACTTGGCAACATCTGTAGGTCTCATTCTTTTTCATTCTCATTACTCTCTTAGCTTGACGAAATGATGAAATAATGTTTTAAGATTATTTAAGACACAATGAAATTGCATTTGGGGAGGGGCAGTGTGACCTTTAAAATGTCTTTCTGCAGACTGGTCTTTCATATTGTGTCAAGGTGGTTCCCTTGGCACATCCTCAGCTACACACTCAATCCCTTCCCTGGGTTGTTTGTTAACTACATTAATGTGTCACATTATACATTAGAGATGGCTTAGGATTCAAGGACTCTCATGTTGTATTTTAACCCAATCACCTGTTACTGCAACTTATAGGTGTTTTATAAGACAGATGAGGCTTTGGTCAGAATAGCATAGCAACTGAGTTGACCATTATCTCAGACATAGTACAAAGAGTGGCCATCGGTCTTAGGTGAGCCTGCTAGTAAATTGTGAGATTGTTCTAAAGCATTTTAGAGCCTTCCAGCTCAATACCATGACCATTCCGTGGTTGATAGTAGAGTTTTTAGACGTCTAACATAATTCATCCTTTCAGAGGCACACAGATGCACACATATACCAAACGACCGTGTTATAGAGGGAGGACACATGCTTCCCGATCAGGAAGAAATGACCTTTATTAAATGCAAAATGAACTGGGATGAAAACATCACGTATATATTCAAGCATATGTTCGTACTTTTATAAGCAATTTAAGTCACTGATAAAATCCATGCCATAAACCTTTAGTTTTTTATTGAGGAAAAAAATAAGGAGGGAAATAATATCTTTTTTAAAAAAGATTTATGTATTTTATATGAGTATACTGTAGCAGTCTTCAGACACACCAGAAGAGAGCACCAGATCCCATTACAGATGGTTGTGAGCCACCATGTGGTTGCTGGGAATTGAACTCAAGACCTCTGGAAGAGCAGTCAGTGCTCTTCACCACTGAGCCATCTCTCCAGCCCAGGGAAATAATATCTTTATATTTCATAATCTGGTTCCACAATTCTGTTAAGATTTAGTATCTTTTACTTTAAATATGATGCAATTATTTTCTTTTTATTTATACCAATTTTATTAGAAAAATAGTTACTTCCCCTAGATTTTGAAATGCATTAACATTAAATAAAGTAACTTATTTTTATTTTAAAATTGTGGATTTGTATTATATTTCTTGTTCTATGAATAAATTTTCCAAAACAATATACAAATTCTTATTATTAATTACTAATTATGTTTCTCTAAGAAATATTGGGTTTACTGAACATTTTAATGTTTCTATTTTTATTTCTTCTCAAAGTCTCTTCTTTTTTGTCTATGTTATCATTTCTTTCTTTCTGCTTTTGTTAAAAGTGTTATCATTTTACTCTTTAAAGTTTAACTTCTTCTGCCTGAGATAGGGTTTCACTGTGTAATCTTGACTGTCCTGGAACTCACTCCATAGACCAGGCTGGCCTAGAACTTAGAGAGATCTGCCTGCCTCTGCCTCCTGAGTGCTGGTGTTAAAGGCATGAACTACCACCACCTGGCTAAAATTTAACATTAAATTTTATTTAGGGAAGTTTTTGAAGTCTACAGCGTGGACTTGGGGTGTCCTCCATGTTTAGGCACGGTGCCTCCATTTTCATTAACCGGAAATTGATCTGCTATTATAGATTTTATTTCTCATATCCCTTACTGCTTCTCTTTGGAGACTGGTTTTGATTTCTTATCATCACATTGTCTTAGTTTAAAACCAATCTTGTTGTTTATTTTTACTACTAGAAGTTAGCAAAGCCCAGTTCTCAAGAGAGAAGGTGTCAGCCTCTTCTCTTACTCTATGCCAGATGTCTCAACCAAAATTAGGGTTCCCCTTCTTGTGGAATAGTGAGGCAGGAATTTTCCAAAGTTGGCATAAGTTGAACACTGAAATCCCATCCATGCCTGTTTGTTGTTCTATGATTTATAGAATTATTCTTGGAAGAACATAATATATTTTAGGTTTTGCTTAAGCAATAGACTACCTCTCCCCAATCCTCCCAGCCTCTTGAGCCTAAGAATTCTCATTATAGTGTCCTGAGGGATTTGGCCATATTTGTCTCTGTGACTTTGTCACTTTACCTTCCTGTTGAATTGACCCATTAATATATAAATGTGTCCTTTGCTATTAGAGGATCAACAACCAACCAACCAAACAACCAAACAAAAAATACTCTTCTATGTTTTTACAAATCTTGCTATGGAACTGGCCATATATTGTTAGAGTATTAAGTACTAATGAGGCTGTTGAGAAAATGTTGAAAGAAAACATAAAATGTAAACTTTTTCTAAATCTGAATGATTTGAAAAACTATCTATGATGAAACCGATAGGAATATTCAAAATTGTGCCTTTATTGGATGAAGGATTTCTCTGACAGAAAACATACTGAGAGAACTCTGGAGAGAAACGCAGAGAAGCTGGGTTTATATCCATGACTCCGATAGAGTGGGGTGAACTTAAATAATGTCAATTATCATTTCTGTGCTCCACTATGACCGTATGGAAACTATTTTCCTAGAATAAAGTGCCCTGAGTTCTGGACTGGAACTGAGGCTGGAGGGAGATGGATGTCCTTACAAGACAAGTGACAACAATGACCTAACCCATCACTTGACTGAGAGAGACAACAATAAATGCAGTCCCTCCAGCTCCATGCATACAGACATCAGCATATGTTACTAAGTCTACAATGCTGTATAGTCCATCATGAAACACAAAGTCCAGCAGAAGGAGGAAGATGATTTCACAAACCACTGGGAAATCTCATATCTGTTTTCTGTGCCCAGTCCTAAGGTTGTTTGTTAGTTATGTGGTTTAAAGGTAATTAAGAATACATTTGGCTTCCGTATTGCTTTCCTTCCAAATCCCCCGCTTTTTCTTCTTCTGAGATAGTCCTGCTGAGTCAGTTTTATCTTCCCTGACAAACAATATCTATGCATTTATAGCATCCGGGTAGAATTGTTTAAAAGGGCCTCAGTGTAGGAAAGCTATGCAGAGCCATTTCACAACAGGATTGCCTTGGATGGACTGAAGTTTTATATTTTGTAACGTTTAATCAGCTGCAGCCCTGGAGATGACAAAGAGCAACGGGATTCACAGTGCACCTCGTTTTTCTCAATTCGGGAAGACAATTCATTACCAGAAGTGTGGCTGTGGCTTCTCTGCTTTTATGCTTGTCAGTCAGACTCTAATTGAAACCACAAAACAAATACGTTCATGTGCTGTCCTAAGCTCCTAGGTTTAGCACACATCCGTTATCCGCACCACGCCAAAGCGAAGTTGGAGAGTTCGAAGTGGAACGGCAGATGAGACATGTCCATCTTTAGAGGATGAATTGGACAAAAAGACTACTGCACCTATCATGCTGTTAGTCTCATCTGCTTGTACTTGTTTATATACTACGTAGGATCTATGTAGAGATAAACGTGTCTACCACACGTTCAGCACAGTCAATGCATGCTTTAAAGTAGGCTTGCACAACCATGGAATATGCACACATGTAGAAAATCTGGAAGTTTCAAAATGTAAATATCAAAGTAAGTTATGTATAAAGCCATCAGCAATTCTCATCACTGATCACTCGCTGTGCCCTTTGTCTTCTCTTTTTAGATTTATTAATGCAGCTCAAGTATCTATAACAAACCACACATCTCTTAATACTTGGTGTATCATTTTCTCATATGATGTTATAGTTCTTAAAATCTCAAACCTCAGAATTCACTTTAAGCATTTTAATTAATGGCTAATTTTCTCATCTTAAGAGACTTATAGAAATTTCATTGATTACAATATCTAATATTGATATTGTTTACATATAAATATGTGTGGTGTGAGTTATATCCTTTTAGGAGCTTCATGAGGAGACGTGCTAGATTAAAGATTCAAGTGAATTCATTTACTCTTTGCTTAATATAGGATAATAAAATAAAATTTAAAAAGACATTATGAAGAAAAATCTAGACCTAAGGTAAGTCATCTATTATTAAATGTCTAATTTTTTCGATAAATTCCCTACTCTTTTATATTCCATTTTATATTATACCTGGGTACTTAAGTGAATCAAGCTATCCCAGTTTCCAAAGCATCATAACTTAATCTATGCTACTATCATGATAACCATAAAACCTGTTACTTAGCCCTGGTATATCTTATTAAGTTGTTCACTTTAATGTCTCCATCTTTCATATATGCTGCCTAAATTTTTTCCTTGTTGTATTCTGTACCCTCTTTCCATGAAGTTCATGGAAAGGAGTAAGATTTTGTTTGATGTACTACTTGGGCTCCTTTCTCCATTTAATCATGGCTAATTAACCTGGTTTTCAGCATGGGACAGCACTGGGCCTGTGCCCCCATGGGTGAGTTCATATTCTCTGAAGAAGAAAGTTATTTGAGGCCCAACAGAGCTGGATTTGGAACTAAGGGCTCTACCCAAAGCTGGTAAGAGAGTAGAAGAAAATTTAATTAATAGGGACAGAAAAATAAAACATGTGCCCTGTTTTTAGTAGGTTATTCTTTTAGTCTAGCACTCTAAAATTACAGAATTTGAACTCCCCCTTTCCCCAGTTACCTTTCCTGGGTAAGAAAGATAAGTTACTAATTCATAGAGTTATAAAATATTAAACTAAAAATGTATTTCTGGACAATGTCTTATTTGAATTTCCCAATAAGAACACCTTACAGTAGGATTCTGATTGAGGGTGTCATTGGGCGATGATCCCTGGAAACAAGTTGGAGAGTGAGGAAGTTAGGCAGGGTGTCAGTTAGTTAGTTAGTTAGTTAGTCAGTCAGGAAGTTAGTTAGAATAGTCTAAGAAGGTCATACTAAGAGCCAATTGCTCCCAGGATGACTGGAGCTTGATGTCCCCAGAAAAGCTGGGATTCAGAAAATGTCTGACTCACTACATAAAAGCAATGAGGTCTGAGTGACAGGGAACCTCCCCTCACCAGAGAACAATCACACACAGATGTAGTGTGATTGGTACATTATAGGATTAGGCAAGAAGATATGGATATTGGGCAGACAATGCGGCTCCAGTAGAGTACCAGAAGGAATAAAGGTCGCTGTATTCTCCATCACTGTGATCCTTGTGCTCTGCCTCTAACAATCTAATTCAGATCAATTATTGTAACAGTATTGTCAGAACCATGAATGGTAGTGACTTAGGAAAAACCTCTGAATCCAATATTCACAGTTTGTGTGTGTGTGTGTGTGTGTTGCTTATGTGAGCATCCACCTAGGGAAGGGACATAAAAGAATGGGAATGTGTAGGAATAATGGCACTTGCAGGTAGGGTAAGCCTGACATTGAGTAGGAATTTTGCAAGAGTCTCTCTGGTTCAGGCATAGTTTGTGTTTCATAGTCGTGTGTGTGTGTGTGTGTGTGTGTGTGTGTGTGTGTGTGTGTGTGTGTGTAAGCCAAAATAGTAAGATTTGCCTTCATTTCTAAGTACTGCAACAAAGAATTCATTCAGTCAAGAGGTAGTTGTTGAGTCTAGCCAGGTGGTATTAGATTGATGCCAAAGAAATTTAAATTTCCTCTGTGGTATGGTGTTAGAACAGACTCTTTAAATTTTGTTTGTTTGTCTGTCTCTTCCTTCCTTTCTTCCTTCCTCCCTCCCTCCTTTCCTTCCTGCCTTCCTTCCTCCCTTCCTTCCTTCCTTCCTCCCTTCCTTCCTTCCTTCCTTCCTTCCTTCCTTCCTTCCTGCCTTCCTTTCTTCTTTCCTTCCTTCCTTTTTTCTTTCCTTCCTCCCTTTCCTTCTTGTGTATGGGTTTTTGCCTACATATGTGCCACCTCATATGTCTGGTGCTAGAGGAAGTCAGAGGAGGGAGAGGCTGCCCGGGCACTAGAATTGCAGATATTTGTGAGCTGCGGTGTGAGTTCTGAGAATCAGACATGGGTCCTCTGAAATGGTAGTCAGTGCTTTTTAGTGTTGGAATTTATCTCTTCTGCCCTAGATTCTTAGTGTGGTTATGTCATGCGGCATTTAAATCCACATTTTCCTCTTCATTCATTTTTCAGTAATTATTTATTACTTGCTGTTTATTCAATACAATGGAAATGAAGTTGTACAAGGAGAGCAAGTTTGAGGGATTTTCTCCTTTTGATATAAAAATGACTTGTAAAGTGATGGTCACAGCTGTCAGTGCTAAGTAGCGTATTTATCTCAGGAGCTGCCACAGAAGCAAGAGTATGGTCATTCAAGACCTTTCACAGGGGTTCGAGGGATGCCTCACTAGTTAAGAGTTCTTGCTCTTCTGGCAGAGAATCATGGTTTGAAACCCAGCACCCACATAGTAGCTGACAATCATACTTAGCTTCAGTTTCAGGGGATCCAGAACCTTCTTCTGGCCTCCCCAGGCATGGCACACACACACACGGTACTCATATATACATCCATGCAGGCCAACACATTCAAAGAAAATAAAAATAATAGATACGTCTTTTAGAAAGTCAGAGCATTGAAGATAGGTAGCCCAGTATTTGCCCATTGGAAATGGACAATCACCAGTTGAGAGCCAACATCAAAATGGATTCTTTTATGAATACATGAGAAGGAATGCTCACTGGCCATCTGGCGTTTGAAATGCATTGAAAAAATGAAAAATTTCAATGAATGGGTGTCTCAGGAGCTGACAAGAGAAAATAATAATTTCTCCTTTCTTCTCTTCCTTACTCTATATACCTTACTTCTTTTTTAATTCTAAACAAAGAATTATTATATAATTTTTTATTATTTTTACCTCTCTTTCTCTCTCTTTCTCTCTGTGTGTGTGTGTGTGTGTGTGTGTGCACGTGTGTGTGTGTGAATGCCACCTGTATGTGAGAGCCTGTGGATGACAGAAGAGGATGTTAGATCCTTTAGAGTTAGAGTTACAGGTGGGTATGGGTCCCTGACAAGGGGGCTCATCTGGAAAAGCAGTATTCTTTTAACCTCTAAGCCATCTATTTAGCCCCAAACAAATCATTCTTGATCAGATAGTAGTGAGGCATATGATGAACAATGGATTTGTGTAACAAATGCTCAATAGCTACTCTCAGAAGAATCTCCAAAGCACTTTCCAAAATCAAATGTCCACCCCTCCCCCAAAATGGCCATGGCAACCATTTGGTGATCTGATCCACTACAGCTATCATTATCTCATAAAAATCTTTATGTCTGAGAGAAATATGCTCAGTGAATAGATGAGAAACATCAAAAACTATGACAGCCACAACCATCACAGGTCATGAAAGGAGGCAGCTTTCTCCTTGACAACATTCAATGACATGTCCCACAACTGGAGCTTCAAAACTTCAATGAATTAGACTGAGAATGTCATTCACCACATTCACTGACTGCTACTTCTTTAAGAATTTTTGAGGAGTTGCGGATGGGCCAGGAAAAATATTTTTACCACTAGCAGACAATTTTTTTCAAGAGTCCATTATGTCATGAAGTATGGATATTCATGCTATAGGAATAAACATATTTTGTTGGTAAAATATGTTGATCTTATGGGTTCTTGATTAGTAATGATATGTTTGAACCTACTTGTAATGATTTAAAATTCACAGTCTAAACTTCCAATTACTTTTGACTCTCCCTAATAATATGATGGAAAGTCTATTTTCAAAGACTTGATGTGCTATTGAATGACTTTACAAATGATGTTTACAAGACACTCTTGTCAAAATGTGAAACTGGAAGCGGACAGGACAGTTCAGAGGTCATTATAAAAGTTACCGCAAAACAGTGTTAGCTAGCGACACACATGACACACAGTCATGGTCACTCTTTCTTTATAAGGAGGTTAGAATGAGTCCTCCTCAGTGATAAAGGTTGTTGTGAATGATGGCCAGTACCCAGAATAAGCATCAAGCTGCCTCATAGGCCTTGAAGAACTGTGTTAACCTAAAAGTAATCTACCTGAAAAGCAAGGAGACCTGGGTAAACATTTCTCTGTTTTCACAATGGGAATCATGACCAGACAGGATTCTGCCTGTGAGTAGGGAGAGAAAAGCAGTGAATCTCTCTTCAAGAAAGGCAATGCTAATAACAAAGGCCCTGATGCATGATTTAGAGCAGGACAAAAAAAGTGAAGAACTATGAGAATTGACAACTGAAACCAGCAGCTATTGCGCTGGGAATAAATAAGGAAGAAAAGACAGAAAAAGAGGAATGATGTCACCAGGCTGGCAGCCCTATGTGTCTTCCACTCCTCCACAAGTCTGGCTCTGACTCCTGTCAGCTACACCACCTACATCTTCTCAGAGATGTAACCTAGATCTGCACCCACTTCAGCACCCCTTCCTCCCACGTAAAAATACATCTTTTAACCGGTGATGGTGCCCGTGTGTTTGCCACTGGGAGAATTATTTGCTGTGCAGAGGGATGTAGGAATGTTTGCAGCATCTCTCTTCTCAGGATATACAGCTCCTAGAGGTAGATGGTTACCCTCTTTCTAATCTACCTGTGAAATATTTTTATAGGGAAATACACACGCAGGTGCACAACCAGCTCCCGCTCACCAGAAGGACAAAAATCCTGCAGAAGAACTTGGCTGTCAGACGTGTAATTAGGTAGGAGGATGATTAGTGGGCTCAGTGCTGTAGGTGGGTTTATTTTAATAGTGTTTGGGACATCCTCGGGAAGATCGGCAAATGATTAGCATGGCTTTAAAGAAAGCTACAGAGCAAAATGATGAGACCTCAAGTAGAAACAGGAGATCTTCCCAAAAGACCTCCACAAAGGAAAGCAATGGAACAAGAGGATTTCCCATTGCTCTGGAGACTTGATTGCAGCCCTAGCATCAGCGTTTTGCAGGCACTGTGCAAATAAACATTGTCAGGGAATGCTTTCTTCTCGAAAGTCAACTTCAATCAACCGGCTAATTAAATTGAAGGGGAACTCCCTGTGCAAAAGGATAGCTAGTGTTCACAGAAACAACACGAATGGAATCTTGTCTTCAAAACTACAAATGGGGCTGGAGAGATGGCTCAGCGGTTAAGAGCACTGACTGCACTTCCAGAGCAGAGGTCTTGAGTTCAATTCCCAGCAACCACATGGTGGCTCACAACCATCTGTAATGGGATCGGATGTCCTCTTCCGGTGTGTCTGAAGACAGCTACAGTGTACTTACATATAATAAATAAATCTTTAAAAAAAAACCTACAAATGGCAAGAACTGGAGTTAAAGGGCTGGGTAATGGCTATATCTATGGAAGCTGATTAACAGTCTTGCTGGCAGTTTGCCAAAGCCCAGCAATTCGTCCCATTTTCATGTTTATAATTCCAGGGTAAAGTCTTTCTTTGGCTAGGGTATCCCATTGGCCAACCTGTGGGTCCAGGTTTGTGCTGTGGCTTTGAAGAGTAGAAGGAAACGTTTTTGACCCATTGCCCTGCTGACCTTCCACAGGGAGGAGCATGGGACTTTTTGTTTTGCTGTGATTTGAGACAGTGTCTCCTGTGAGTGCTGACACTCACCTCATAGACGAGGCCTCAGACTTCAGAGATCCTCCTGACTCAGCCTCTTGAGTATAGGTGTGGGTGGCCATACCTGGCCAGAAAGCTCTTCTTTAATTATCCTAACACCTTTTCCTACAAGTAAGATATAATTCTCTAAGACACATTTGGGGGGTGAAGAAGAATGGATTTTGAGTTGTCCCTGTGTGTATGCATACACATACAAACACACACAACACACACGCATATGCACACACACAAGTACAACCACACATACACATATACACAGACAAACATACACACACTTCTATTGGGGTAAATGGTATAAAGTTGTTATAGTAAAC
The DNA here is from genome assembly GCF_021556685.1 of Rattus norvegicus. NCBI lineage: Eukaryota > Metazoa > Chordata > Mammalia > Rodentia > Muridae > Rattus > Rattus norvegicus. The sequence goes on along the minus strand of NC_141534.1, from coordinate 262,712,730 downwards.
TTAACTACAAAGGCGAATTTTGAATGGTATATTATGAAATACTAAGGTTTTAAGCCAAGCAAGAATGAATAGAGATGGTTCTGCAGGATGTACTTAAGGAGTCAATAAAATAGACAGCTGTAAGCACTATTAGAAGCTCATCATGCACATCTACATGGCCTCCAATCCTCTTTCGTTTCTATGTATGTGTACATGAACAGAACTTTATTTGAAGCATGGCCCATGGATGTGGAGGGGCCAGTGTGCAAAATGTCTTATCTCTTACCTTGAGTCAGTTCGACACCATTAACTCCAAGAACTGAGGCCCACCTATAATACAGAAGTATTTCCAGTCTGCTCTTATTGGTGCTTTAGACAAAGCCTCCATATTAGTTAAATAGAGTGTGCATCCAAGTTCATTTCAATGTCTTATTTTTTTAGATTTTTGGTTAAAAAGCCCCACATAACATAAAATTAGTTGCCTTAACTATTTTTAACTGTACAGTTCAGTGATATGAAGTATATTCCCAGTGTTCTGAGATGAAACACCGAGATTTCTCTTACATACTCACTCATCAAGCCATAAACCTTTCCCATTCCTCCACACACTCTGAAAACCACCACTCTATTTTCTATTTCTGTGGATTTGATGGCTGTAGGTATCTCCCCCACATAGATTTATACTGCTAGTCTTTACTGCTGCTGCCTCATTACTCTTAGCATGGCGCCCATAAAGTTCGTCTTGTTGTAGCTCGCCGTGATTTCTTTCCACTAGCAGATGCCGTAGACGGTGCCTTCCTTATAGTGGTTAAACTTGTGTTTTTGTTTCACATCGCAGTGACATGGAGGTGCTTTGACTTCAGTAGAGATCATGCTGAGATTTTGAGATTTTAAAATTTGAAGATTTTCCTGGGGTAGCAATACCTAGACGTTTCACTCTCTCTGCTGCAGGCAGGCGTAAGCTTTCTAAGCGTATCTAAGGTCTGCAGGGCTGAGCCGTGATGCTCAAGAGCTCAGGTGAATTAAGAATGTTTGCAATTTATGGCGTTTTCAACTTATGATGGCCTTATGGGGACATAACCTCATTCGAAATTGAAGAGTATACTGTAGAGATGCATGCAAATGTGTCTATATAGTCACATTTTCTTTATCCAGCCATCCATCAGTGGCTATTTGGGTTAATTCAACAGTGAGACGACCTCGGATACTGCTCCTGTGAATTTGGCTATGCAAATCAGTTTGAGAACCTGCTTTTACTTTTTCTTGAAGAGCCATCCAAAAGCAGGATTGCTGGGTTGCATAGTAATTCTGCTTTAAAAAACAGTTTGAGGAACTTCTGTGCTATTTTTCAATATATATGAAATATTGGATATATATTATATCCTACATATATTCATTTTTATACCATCACACCTACTTATACACATTTATACAATCTTGTCCACACTCTGTGGTTCCTTCTGTTCTTGGTATTCTTTCCAATACCATAGTCATCTTTTAAGCAAATTCTACTTGCTCTAAAGGCCAGGGGCCATGCGTGGAGGAATTGATGGAGCTGTGGTAAAGGTGAGGTGCAGGCTAAGAAAGGATGTGTCTCAGAATTTCCTGAGAGTTGCAAATGTTTCCACACTTAGGCTCAGAATGAAAAGACAGAGGGAGCACACAAGGAACCTGAGGGAAGTGGTCAAGAAGCATCTTCAGTTAGGGAACAACAAGGAGCTAATAAATGAAATCAAGTCCATGCAGTCTGAAAGCTGAACTAAGAAGGGAGTAATCAACCACAGCTCAGTATGTATGAAAATAGTATTTGGTTAAGCAGTTAGAAAGTAAAAAGTCCGATAGATTAAATAAAATATACCATGATATTTTCTCTAGAGACTTCCCCAGTTAACACTGGGTCTATATGTAATATTAGGAAAGGAAATATTCTGAAATGTTTTTCAAACTAGACAGATATAACACACTGGTCTGCCTCCAAACTTCATACTGACTGCCACCATTCTATGGGTTGAGAGGTCTGAGGCTTGGGGAAAAAAATCTGCCAGGTTTTACTAAAAACAATTCCGCACTTGGCCAGACAACTTTTCTCCTCGTTGAGATGTCTGGTAACTTCCACAGGGATACCCGTGAGAGGTTCGCTTGTTTACAATGCACTTAATCTAAAATTAGTCAAAATTTTGTTCGAAACTCAGGACAAACTGCTTGATGATGAGAACTGATGATCCCTTCAGTTTCCTGTCACCTTCACAGGCCACCAATTTCTCTCAAACAGCCCTGGTTGCTATGGTATAGAGGTCTCCTTTATTGGCTGTCAATCTTGGGGGTTAATTCTGAGAATTTCTGTTGCTAAGGTGTTAGCACCCAATCGCATCTCTCCATTTCTTTAGTTGTTGTCTGTACAGATTCAAACCAGAGACTTCAAATAAAGGTCCCCTCATAAAAGTGGTAACAGTGATATTTCTCCTGAATTACCTTTTCAAGAAAAGCCTTTGTCATCTTCTAGCTGGACCTGGATGCATACATGAGGGCACGTGCATGCGCGTACACACACACACACACACACACACACACACACACACACACACATCCCAAATACCCGCACGCCCCACTAACTTACCACATAGTGCTGTTTCATCCCGAATTTGCTGTTTATTGGGTTACATCAACTGTGAAAATAAAACATGTCACATGGTCAAATGTTGCTAGATAAAAGATGAATTTGCCACCTGCTGCCTCCACCCGCCCATCTGGAAGATAAAAGGAATTGAATTTACTGGGGAGAAAAAACTCCTTGACTTTTTTTTTTCTCTTCGTTTAAGAAACTCCGTATGGTAGGGACAGACCCACAGCTGCAGTAGGTAGCTGGAAGTCCACACCACTGTTATTAATAAAAAGGCTTCTATATGGATTAAAAGCTCTGTTTTATAATGGAAACTTCCTGTTTACTTGAAAACTCATGCTTCCTGTAAAAATTGATGATGTATTCAACCTCATGCTGCTGGCCTGAAAGGCTGGCTAATTACCCATTTTTGAAGAATATGAAACATTGAATAAAAATGTTTAGTGTGTCATTTAAGCCGCACGCCTCTACTCTCTCTCCTGTTTTTTTTATTTTTTTTTGTACTCACAATTCCCCCCCTCCAATAATCTTGATGGAAATAAAGAGCGAAATTGACTCTACTTTCCCTCGGAAGTAACCAGCAGTGCTTCCCTATTTCACTAGACACGATGTGTTGTGTGGCAATAGCATTTCATAATTTTAAGACAAGTTGGTGATTCTTAACTTCGGATATGTAAGATTAGACTGCGTGGATTTTATCACTAGCCTCTTTTACTCATCCCACAGCTTCCTACTGAGTGCAGCATATATCAAGTGTTATAAAAGGTGGAATTCACGTATTGGCCACAAATTCATGTAGCCCCTATCCGCATGGTGTATAGCAGCTAATAAGGATGAAGTAAAATTATTTATATATCTGTAAAGTGTGTGTCTTCCTAAGAACTGAGATACACTGAATTATTCAAACGAAAATGGTCCACACTCATTTTATTGGCCTCAGCCATTACACTTTTAAAAGCATCTATTAAAGGTAACCAAATTGGAAATCTACTGACAAAGACTGTCATTGCCTGAGGGTCAGAAAGTGACAGCTCATTACAGTTTTCAAATAGTCGTTTTATTTTAATTGGATATTGTATTTATTTATACTTCAAATGTTATCCCCTTTCCAGGTTTCCTCTCTGGAACCCCCTATCCCATTCTCCCTCCCCCTGCTTCTATGAAAGCCCTCCCTCCTGCCTCCCTACCCTGGCATTTCCCTACACTGGGGCTGGGAGGAGGGACCCTCGGTCCTGGGAAGGCTCAATGCCCAAATAATAGTTTTTAATGTGATTTTATTGAAGGCGTTTTAAAAACTACATGTTATGAACGCCATGAGGGTAAAATCACGTGTGTTATAGAGATATCTTTGTTTAGAGTGGTTTTGTTAAAAAATGAAAACAAAAACAAAAACAAAAGCAACCAAAAAACTGTGAAGTAATTTGAATGAATGTATAGACAAGTCTCTGAATGAACAGATGACTCTTAAGTCACCATGCAGATGGATCTGTAACCTTTGCTACTCAGATGCAAAGGCTTTGAACTTTGAAGACATTTTGTGAGTGCCCATCCACAATAGTGAGTTGTGATACAGAGCAGGAAGATGGCATATGTTCTGAGCTTCCTACTTAATACTATGTTGAGATGGAAGGGGTGGTTGTATGTCTGTTGGAAACATGGACAGGAGCCATGTCTGTGTAACATAAAACTTAAGGAGACTCATAAAAAGTTATTTACAAGTTTTTATCTTATTTAAAGTATTAGGTCTAGAGTCTCCAAGGAGAGTGAGTGGCCTGTTGGTGGGTATCACACGTGGTTCAGCTATAGAGGAAGTCTTAGGCCATGGCATTCGTGTAAGACAGCCTAGCAGTCAGATCACACATGGTGTAACAGATCAGGAAGCTTTGCCTGCAGATATGGGGGAGGTTTGGGGCTGGCACAGTTCATGTTACATGCAGACATAGTCTAGTGCTGAATGTTGTAGCTGGAGTGAATAGGTCAGAAGAAGAGAAGTTACACCAAATCAGGAGAGCTCAGGTTGAACGGATGCTTAACACCCTAAGCAGGCAGATGAGACTAAAATCATAATACATATTAACTGAATGACCAATGTCAGGTTAACTGGAGGTCTTCATTCAGAGAGAGAGAGAGAGAGAGAGAGAGAGAGAGAGAGAGAGAGAGAAGTTGTAATGATTTACTTGAAGCACTATATTAAAGCAAATGTCTTGGTGGTGAATTTTTTGGTTATTTTAATCTGATAATCCACATATTTTTAAAGATGTTTGGCATACTCAGTAAAGATTCTATTCAAGGCTTCAGGTCACCATTACTGTAGTGACAAGGTCAAATATGCAAATATGCAAAAATGTTTATTTCTATTCATGTAGCTATTTGACATCTACTGTGCATAAGGAATTACTATTCATTTGAAATCCCCTGTAAACTTTGTGCTATCTTGTTTATCTTTCATTTAAAAAGGTCTTTTTCTTTAAATTTATAAGGGGCCATTGGTTAATAGCACAATTTACCAGGTGCAATGTGAAAACAGCTTCCTGCTCCCTTCAGACCAATCATCAGCTTGATTAATTAATTTAATCAAATACTCCAGTGTGACAGTTCATACTAATTAGCTAATAATATTCTACTTCTCTGCACCCTGGGGATCTAGATATTATTGTTGTATAAAGTTACACAGTTACCATATTGCTCTCCTGATCTTGAAGGCCTCAGGGTCCAGTATCAGTTCCAGATCAAATCTGAAATATCCTTCACTTTTTCCCAGCTGCTGCTGTTGTGGGAAGCTGTGTTGTGTTAGTATATATGAGTAACTGTAGGAGGTGGGTTTTCTATGGACTTTTGGAGGTTATGCTGGAATATAGCTCCAGCATGAACTCTCTGCTTTTAGGTCTAGGTACCATAATGGGAAACAAAACGCCAGACATCTCTAAACTCATTTAGAGACATTCGTGAGGCAAGTTGAAGATATTCTCAAGATAATATAAGCTACTGGCCTTGCCTCCAAGAACTTGAAGATAAGATCTTATTGTTGATGCCAAATTCTTCAGAATTTGGAGAAATAGAGCTGGAATAAACCTGGCAGTCTCTCCTCCCTTACGACTAGCTCCCATAGTATCCAAAGATGCTATGCAAGTTCCCAAAGGAGAAAGGCAACTGAGTGCCTTACTCAGCTGTAAAGCCTCTGAACCAGAACCCTGAACAACACTACCAAATCTTCTCAAGGGGACACTTGAATTTAGAGGTAACTTTTTTGAACCAGTATCATTTCTGTCTACATTCTAAATACCCACATAATACACAAAATCAGGAGAACTCAGGTTGAATGGATGCTTAAGTCCTAAGGAGACAGATGAGACTAAAATCATGATACATCTTAACTGAATGATGAATGTTGGATTAACTAGAGGTCTTCATTGAGAGAGAGAGAGAGAGAGAGAGAGAGAGAGAGAGAGAGAGAGAGAGAGGAGAGAGAGAGAAGGAGAGGGAGAGAGAGAGGGAGAGAGAGAGAAGTTGGAATGATTTACTTGAAGCACTATATTAAAACACTATATTAAAGCCAATGTTGTCTTGGTGGTGATTTTTTTTGGTTACTTTTAATCTGATAATCCACATATTTTTAAGGATGTTCAGCATACTCAATAAAGACTCTAACCAAGGCTTCAGGTTGCCACTCATCAAAGAAACGTCTTTGTACAGTGGATAGAAACCATTACATAAATCCTCAACTGCTCAAAATACAAAGAAAAAAATGACCTTATGGTGCCAATGCCAATTGATACATCTACAACAGAATCCTTACACCTAAGGCTTGGGAGACTTTAGAAAAGAGGGTACAGGAAGTGGGCAAGAGCCAGAGGACCAGCGTATTTATTACCTGTGAGATTGTGTCTTCTATTTGTGACAGCCATTACATCTTAAGAGTAACAAATTACATGCCATTGCAGATGGGAAAATCCTATAAGGTTCTACCTCTAGATTAAGAGCTATAAGCAATCAACAGAGGGTGAGCAAAATGAAGAAAGGGAGTGAAAAGGATGTAAGTGCAGTATTCATGTTCAAAATTCTCAAAAGGAAAAAAAATAGTAAGCATTTATGACTGTCTGGTCCCATTGCTCCCTTCAAGTCACTATGTCTTTGTGACCTTGGAGACATAGAGAATGGGCCTACAGCACGTGTGGACTTAAGACCTCTTCACACCCTGGGAATCGCATTCTGAGGTTGGCAGGATTAGCACCTACCACCCTTTCCCCCCACTCCTTCTCCCATCCCTACCTCCCTGCCCTGAAAGTCCCTGTGTCCCCAGTTTTGCCCCATAAAAAGAGATCATGTAGCCATGTAGCAAGGTAGCCAGGTTAGACTTCCTTTCCCCTTATATGGTCATGTCCAGCAGCACTTGGAATTCCTCCTTATGCAAATGAGGCAACCCTGAGACCCTGTGCCCAGCCAATGATGTACACTCACTCCCTAAAGGTTTCTATAGCCTTTGTTAGCTCTGATTAAATGAGCTGTTTCCTGAAGCCTGTCTCCTACAGAAGTCTGTTTCTTGTGATCACTTGCCGCCTGAGATCTCCATCACTCCATTTGTTCTTGCTTCCCTTCCCCTCTCTAGATCCACAAGTTGTGGGCAATCACACCATTAAGGGAGGAGGATCGAAGTGGAAAGGACAGGCCTTCCCCTCCACGATGAACTACACCTTTTGAAACTTTGAGTCAAAGTTAACCTGCCCTCCTTTAAGTTGTCTGTAGTGAGGCATCTGTACCCAACAACATGTTACTGTTAACCCAAGTGTATAGGGTACAGAGATGTTCTAAGGAGTGTGAATTAGGGAAGAAAATGTATCAAATGTGGCATTAAAGGATGAGTCATAGAATTGGGAATACATGTGGCATTCTAGTGTACTGGTCAGAGCAGTCAATGGCTTTGTGATGTTGTATTTATGCTCTGGACTTTGCTCCCCAGGGTAATTTCTTAAATTCTTGTTACTATAGGCAGCCTTCTGTTGTCCATAAAGAAACATAAAACCCCATGTAACTGTAAATGGTTCTGGTGGTTGGCATTTGACATGGTTCATGGTGCCATGGATGTGGCTAGTGGTCTCTTCTCCCACCTCAAGCCAAGAAGGGGCTTTCGTCATTTCAAAACTGCTGGCGAGTTAGGAACTGAGGGAAAGCCCTGGCAGCTCTGCTCAGGATTCTCAGTAAGCTTCCCTGGTTCCTTGATGATTTGTGCAACCACAGTGTGTCACTCGCCTTTCTAGGATGTCACTTGAAAAAAGTTTTGCCTGCAGTAACGCCTCTCAGGCCTCATTTCACAACTCATGGCTAGCGATCACATTTTAATTACACGGGTCTTTGTTTTGTTTTCTCCTTTTTAATAAGCTCAGCTGAGGAAATCAGCCCTCTCTGGGTCTAATCAGGTTGTCAGATCAATTAGTGTAATTGACAGCAGGTTTTATCACATTCGTTAATCAGGAGTGTAGCCATTTTATTACAAGGAAACAATCCCCAGTTGATTTTGAGACACAGAAAAGGAAAAAAGGTTCGATATGTATGAATAGTGAGGGCAAGAGAGACAAGCTGAAGAGTAAGAGTTCTTAGTGATGAGAGGGGAGGGAAGGAGAGAACAGCAGAGGCCTTCAGAGTCGGCTACACGGGAAGGCAGTGCGGTGGACTTCAGAGAAAATATTGTCAGAAGGGATTGTTTACATTACAGATTTCTGCTGCATATTTCAACTTCAGTAGACAATGAGGCTCAGATGTCTTTGTTTTCTGATTGTGGGTTGATTTACCCTAGTAGGTTTCCAAATGGTTATGACAGTTCTAGAAACATTGCTATTATTGGGAAAGCTGACTATCCCAGTATCAAGTTTGGCTTAGGGTGGTGCTATGCTGTATTTGCTTTCATGGACACACATCACCTATGAAGATTGCTATCAGGGACAGTGGCCAGATTGTCCATTTAGAGCTACTAAGCATCATGAGGCAATGAGAGAAGGCTTTCTGCCAATGTCTAGGCTGTCTGGGGAATAAGAGAACAGCATGTCTCTGCTTACTCTCCCAGAATATCTCTTTCCCATGCTTACCTAAAGCTATAGAAGATTCTAGCTAATTTTTAAAAATATATAACACAAATATTATACCAGTCTTTAAAGGAAAATTACCTGCCATGGAGAAAAACATTATTGTAATAACCTTGGTGGTTTGAGGAAGAAGGAGGACAAGGAGGCAGAGAAAGAGGAGAGCGAAGAGGAGGAGGAAGAGGAGGAGGAGGAGGAGGAGGAGGAGGAGGAGGAGGAAGAAGAAGAGGAGGAGGAGGAGGAGGAGGAAGAAGAAGAGGAGGAGGAGGAGGAGGAGAAGAAGACCCAGTTGCTCTTAGCTCTGTGACACTTAAGCCTCTCTAACAACAGCGCAGTACAATTGAAAATTCTTTTAGACGTGCTTCATAGCTAATTAACTTGTTCAATGTAGGCTCTGCCTTTCTCTTTCAGTGGCAAGTATACTGCTTAGAGCAAGGCCTTAGACACTGATCCTGCGGCCCATAAACAGCTTACAATCCATTTCAAAAAGTTAAGAGGTCATTTGATTCTGTGTATTGTGGCTATATTCTTCTTTGTTAATGTATTTTTCTTATGGTACACAAATAGCATATGAAGTCCAGTGGAGACTAGGTTACTTCTCTTTGCGTTGGCTGTTATAGTGACATTGAGTTGGTCACGGAATAAAACCCCAAGAGACCAACCTGACAGGTACTATGTTTCATGTTATATAACATAGCCATGGATAATTGATTTCCTGAGGTAAACATGAGGCTAGGACTGTCACTCAAGGGTTATTTATTGTCTATCTACCATTTCCAGATATTCAGCAAAACCACCCTTTTATCCATGTGAAAAACAGGACAGTCTTGGTTTTCCTCCATGGTGCTCTTGCTCTTGGCACTTTTCCTTTCATTTTCAATACTGCTTTCACAATAATTATTAAATAATTTAAAATGTTAAATAACTTAAAAGATTCTATCTACTTAATAAGCAGGTACCAGCCTCAACTGTTTTCTCGTGTTTTGATGGGGCCTTGGTGATGGAGCTGTGAAGGTGGAGGACAATAGGTCCGGCCTGTTTGTTAGGTGACTGATACAGTATTCCTTCCTCTGCACCACTGCATATCATAGATGCTACAAATGAGCTTCTGACGAACTGAAATCCAGCTGGTGTCCTTTGCATTTCTTGGACGCACCCCTGTGATTTCAAGGGAAGCAGTGGTAGGAGAGCACTCCTAGTCCTGTTTCATAAAACCAAAGAAGTAAGGAGTTAGAGACAGGCAGTAAGAGAGAGAGAAGAAAGCAGGAACATACGAGGTTCGCTTGCCCCTTGTAGCATTTTGTGTTTAGCCCGCCCATCATGAGATAGAGTACATCTATCTGTATGCAAGCTAACAACCACAGGCAAGGCGGTGTATCACGAAATGGTGCATCACACAGGAAACGACGCACCTATGATGAAAATCATAGTCAGGTAAACAGAATTCAGCTTTTAAAAGCAAGTCTCTGGGGTTGGGGATTTAGCTCGGTGGTAGAGCGCTTGCCTAGGAAGCGCAAGGCCCTGGGTTCGGTCCCCAGCTCCAAAAAAAAGAACCAAAAAAAAAAAAAAAAAAAAAAAAGCAAGTCTCTGAACTAGTCCACACCAGACTTTCTGTTTTGTATTGTATACCTTTCAAAGAAATATTTTGGGAGCAGACTAGTTTTTCTATTACTGATCATTACTTTCTGGAATCCTACTATGCTCTGAGCATGAAAGCCTACTATGCTCTGAGCATGTTACATCTGCTTCTTTATTGGTAGGCACATCTACTCTCATGCACCAAAGTAAGAACATTTTTCATTTTCTAATAGCCCTCTAATGTATCTGAGACTACTGGATGACAGGTGGGCTTTGCCATCTCGATTTTTCTTTTTTTAACACACCCTGCAATAAATGTAGTGACATAAAATGCAAGTAGGTTGAAAATACTGAAGAGTAATGTTTTCTCAAAGTAGTGTGACTCAAGGTAATCTCTGATTGGTCTTCACTTAAACTTATAAGCAACTTCACAATTTTACCAATTCATTGATTATTGAGATTAATGATGTGTTTAGCTGTGATTAGTTGTTAAGACTGTATTGCATTAATTATTCCTAATACCATCTTACATGATTGGCATGTGTCTACTGGAGTCCGTGAAGTCCTCGGAAGACCAGTAGTAACTGGTGTCTACGCTAATGTACAGAAGGTATTAGAAAAGTCTATGAAATCGGTTGCATTTTCAAAGTGGTAATCCTGTATCCTGTAAATGTTCTGTTTTCAACCTGGCATGTTCTAGACACATTATATATTAATAACTGCTGGTTATTTTGTCCAGGAGCTCTGCTTTTTGCTTTACTGAGTTATTTTTCATTTCTAGTAAATCCAAACTTCATTATATATATTTGAAACCAAGTATTTTTTTTATTTCGAGCTATCTGCACTTTATAGCAGTAGGTTCAGGGTTCTGGAAAGGTCTTATATCTGCTGCACAGCCTTTCTGCATGCTTGAACGTTGGTACTTTAGTTCCTTCCTAATGACTGATGCCTGCAGAGGAGGAATCAGGATCTTTAATAACATCCATCCTTTTTTTCATGACCAGCCAGGTAAGGTTGAGTTGCAATGAGCTGAGCAGATCAATAGTAATCACAGGGCACTTCGAAAGGACAGCCTCCTTAATAATCTAGGGAGAGTTCAGTTAGTGTTGTCATTCAATCCAAAATATGCTCTGTGTGTGTGTGTGTGTGTGTGTGTGTGTGTGTGTGTGTGTGAGAGAGAGAGAGAGAGAGAGAGAGGGGGGGGGGAGGGGAATCAGACTATAAGAATTTCTGAGGAAAACAGGCCCTCATGTCTACCACATCTGTCTGCCAGTATTGTAGATCAGCATGTTAGTGACACACAGAGCATCCTCCCTGCTCTCTCTGAGGAGATCACTCATCCTTCCACTTGGCCCTAGTGGTTTTCAGTGATGTCTCTGTTACTCAGATTCACTAGAATAATAGCAGTTCTCTTGGAAGAGACCAGCCAGATGCCATTCCTTTACCCTAACCATGGACAAAAAATCTGTTTTAGACCTTTGGCTGTGACTCCTTTTTTCTTTAAAGTAAATTTTTAGACATTTAATAATTGAGAACAAAAGGGGAAGAACCCAGGTCATGCAGTCTTGTTTGATCTTCTGTTGATAGGGAAAATTGGAAGGTAACATTTTCCCCTCTTTTAAGTGCTCTCTGTCCCTTGTAAAACTTCATTACCATTTAGAGAAAGACTTCTCATCTGACACAGAAAATTATAAGCAACGAAACATGATAGACACAGTACCAGCTATGTCTTTGTCTAAACAAATAGTTTATTATACCTGTCTTGCTTCATAAAACTTTCTGCAGAAATTTAAAACACATACATCTCAGCATCCCACATGCTATGATTTCCCTAAACTCTGCTCTTGGTGATTACATTGAAATTTCTCATTGTTGAGGTAATTTTTGTCTGGAATAAGAATTACAGGCTTAAAACCAAAGCTGGGCACTGCTGGGCAGGCATGTAGTTCTGGGTACCTCGGAGGCTAACGCAAAGGACGTTAAAAGGAACTCAAGTTCAAAGCTAGTCTGGACTATATGGAAAGACCCCGTGTCAAAAATACACAAAGCAATTTATATTCCTTTACCTTTTTCCTTCTTTCATATGTTCAAATCATTTTACTTGGATTTATTTTCCATTTTTATGTGAATGAGTGTTTTCTCTATACACGGTGTCTGTGTATTGCACATGTATGCCTATGCACCATTGTGATATGTGAGTGCATTGTCTATGTATATCTGTGCACTATGTGCATGCATTTTCCGTGTATGTCTTGGCACAGTATCCATGAATTGTCCATGTATGTCTGGGCACTGTGTGTGTGCACTGTATATCTGTGCACAGTATATTTTCATTTTCCGTGTATGTCTGGACATGGTATACGAGAATGGTCTGTGTTTGTCTGTGCACTGTGTGTGTTCATTGTCTGTAGCAGTAGGATGATGGCATCAGACCCCCTGGGACTGGGTTATATAGATGGTTGTGAGTGGCCATGTGTATGCCCCCTGGAAAAGCATTCAGTGGTCTTAACTGTTGAACCATGTCTATAGGCTGAACTGATTTTGAATTATTTAGATGATGATGCTTTCCTTTCCATCAGCCGTCATGAGATAGCCAATTTTATAGGAGCAAGAATACTAACTGTTGAATTAATAGGCAGTCCTGTCTTTTTTAAAAACAGAAACAAAACTGTCTCTATTGTCATTTTATCTAGGATGCTTCTTCTAATTGACAGCCACCAGGGATGTCTGCATGGAAACTGTTTGCACTTTGGACAAGAGGAGGTGAATCTAATTTGCCCGGTGTGGACTTTAACTGACAAATGTTAGAAATTGACCTTTTAAACAGAAATTTACTTGAAAGTCCTAAGTAAAACTCTGATTTAAGCTAAATTTGCCTCCAAGACATGATTAAATTCTCTTAAATGTAGATCAATTGATCCTATTGTTAATGGGGATTGAAAATTCACTAAATGATGCAAGACGTGAAGGTCAAGGTGCCTCTCCTGTGTGGTGGAAGACTTCCCAGAATGCAACATGAAAATACCTTTATGTTCCCAAAGGTGGCTATAGCGGAGAGACTTTTGCGTTACCTGAAATGCCTATGTGAAACAAAATCCTATCCATTGTCCGGTGTGAGTTTTTGAAATGTTTCGTAACGGGTTTGAATACTTCATTTGTTATCCTACGAGCAACCGAGAGCCCAGGTTGTATACCGCACATTAAGAGTGCCCTAGAAGTATTTAAAATGAGGGAGAACTGGGGAGAAGTGGTCGGGTGGGGGTGAGGGATGGGGAGGGAAAGGAGGGGAAGGGTGGGGGGTGGGAGGAATGCCTCCTCTAGATGCAAAGCAGCTCACAGAACCAGGAGCAACAGGCAACGTTGTGGATATGTATTGGTGCCGGAGAAGTGACTGATGGCTTTCAGCAGGGAACAAACAATTTATTGGCTCAGAACTCCAGCTGAGGTCTATTATGAAGTTTGAACAAGACTTTGTGTCTTGATTACAGATGCCACCTTATAAAATGCCAGGTCTTTCCTGCTGTGCCACTGTGTGAAAGGTCAGTACACCTGTGCAAGGTCAGGAGTGTTGTCATTTTCTTCACTGGAACGGGAGAAGCTATAGTCACGAGTGGAGCTGATGAGAGAGAAGGAGAGAACAAGAAACACTGGATTATATGTTCTTTTCTCACGATTTGCTTACTGGTTATGTATCTTTCTTAGAGTCTTTGAGAATGGCAAAGATTTGAGGATGTGCGAGGTGAAAGGGTACATGAAAGCAGTTGGAATTGTAAAGAAATGAGAGTAAAGGTGCTATTAATGCTACTGAAAACATGTTCCCAACTCTTGGGCTCAATCCCTCATGCAGAGGCATTCAGCTGCGCGTAGCATGCTTATGCCTCTAAGACGCTTATCTTCGGCTGGTTGTAATTGGCTCTTGTCAAATCAAACCAAATTGAAAAGCATCTGGTTACACTAAAATGTCAAGGGCTTTCTTCACACAGTAAGGAGGCGGACCAGGTACACTGTCACAGATACTTGGTGCTAAACCTCTCTTGTATGCCTCTATCTTTTTTTATGCTCCGTCCCACATCTGTTTGGTACTATAATGTATATATTTACATGATCTGAAGAGGTAGCAGCACCGACGTGTGTAGATGAACTTGTCCTGAGAGATTACAGAGGCAGTTATATTAATCATCTTTTCATGGCTATGACAAAATACTTAAGACTGTATGGAGACAGCTGGAAAAGGATGAAGCGTTTCTTTTATCTTCCACGTGGGGAGATGTTTATCCATGTTCAGTTAGATGCATTGCTTTTAGGACCATGTCAGGAAAATGCATCACACAACAAGGGCTTAGCTGAGGACAGCTACTGGCCTCACAACAGTCAGGAAATAATGTGAAAAGGAGAGGTCCTGGGATATTGGTTACACTGCCAACAAGCTACCACATCCCACAAAGCCTCATCGTCCATTCCACTCAACTATTGTCTCATCAACTAGTCACTTTTCAATGATGCCACCAGCAGGTGATGAAGTCTTCAGTATGCAAGACTTTTTCACGGCCATTCTATGTCCAAATCAAAGTCTACCACATTCTATTACCTGTTTCTTTGCCTACTGTATAAGGACTAATGACATACAAGAAATACTTTTAGTACAAGTCGAGTGAATCAATGTATCAGTGTCAGGAAGATTACTATTAAACATGTTATTAGTTTACTAAGAAGAGATATGACACCAGGTGAAAACGTTTAGTCTATGGTGGGTGAATAGGGTGGCAGTGAACTGTAATCTTCTTGTCTTCTATTGCTAAGTCCTCTGTTCTAAAGCTACAGTGGCTGGGTCATTCCTTCTCTTCTCCATGAGTACGAGTCAAGGATAGATAATTTCTTTAAGGTTTATTAAGTGGGATTCGAGGATGAATTCTTGGTATAAATGATGTTACTGGAACAAATGACTAAGAGATGTAAATGAATTTCTTTTTCTGGCCTTTAAAAACTAATGGGATGCAAGCTGTTCTCTCTGAAAAGGTTAAAGACCAGGCCCGGGATTAGCCAATTTGGAATATATTTATCACCCTTGGGGCTTTTGTCTCAGAGAGAAGATAAGAGAATAGATATGAAATAGCTGCACTGTGCCCAAATCATGATGGTACTTTTACTCTTCAGTGCTTTGCTAGGTACCAGGGACTCCTATTCCATTAGAGAACACACTCACTCTTAGAGAGGATGGAGAAGTGTCTTCAAATCACATTGTGAATGGGCCATCTAGGATGCTAGTGAAGCACTAATTATCCCTCCTGACTACGTAAATGAAGACATGGAGACGCACATATTTCAAGGATTAGACTTCAGCTTGTGCTAGCCCCCAACTAGCTCTTTGAACTTAATCTTACTATTGTACCCCATGACACATCACCACATGGCTCGTTCTTTACCTTTCGCTCAGCCCTGTCCTGTATTCTTTCTTGTGTTCCTGGAAAATCTCCTGCTTGTGATTTATTCTCCCAGAATCCCTTTCTCAGCCCAGAAGTTTTACCCTCTACTTGCTGCCCAGCTATTGGTCATTAGCTCTATACTAAAGCCAAGAGGCACATACCAAGATCCAGATAGTACTTAGCCCAACACATCACTTAAAAGTCTCCTTAATGCCTCTCAATGACATCATATTGAAGAGCTCTCCCACTAGGATATCTTATCCCCCCCAAGTCTACTTGTAGGTACATTTCTTTTTGTTACACAAGAATATTAATTTGTGGATGTGCAACACCCTGGCTTGCCTCTGTTTGACAGGTTTAAATGTGATACAGCTGAGATGCACTCACTTTTCACAGTGTTAACATCAGGATGGACAGAACATGCCTCCATGGGTAAGGAGAATGGGATTTCACGAACAAAGACCTGTGCTTGGAGCCAGGTCAATATCTGGCCAGGTTCCAAATGAGAAAAGTGACACAATGAAATCTCCTACCTTTGCCTATCCAATGTTGTCATTACCATTCTCATCAGAGCTAATATGTCTCCTGGAGCAGAGGTAGGTTTCTATTGCTGCTGAGCAAATTACCTTGCACTTGGCAACTTAACCTCTGCAGATAACCATGCAGTCCTACAGACAGAAGCTCAGAGGGCAGAATTTGTTGTGTAGGGCCTCATGAAACCTAATTATCAACTGTCTTTCTTCCCTTGGGAAGGGATTTTTTTTAATGCTCTTTCAGATTAATGATAAATCAAGTCTCTGAGACTGTGGGTTGGAATTCTCTCTGTCTTACCTGTTGTCTATTCCAGACTCTTCCCTACAGCTTCATAGCTTGGATATCTACTCTCACCTGGCCTTTTCCATTTTTACTATAGCAGTGCTAAGTGCTAAGTCGTCATTCCTCACCCTCGGAATCCAACTTCCTCTTCTACCTCGAAAACACACAGTCAAATCTGGTCCACCTATTGACTACAGGATCAACTATTGATTTTAAGGATAGTGAATTAGTAACTATTATTATATAGACAAAGACCCTTCTCCCTTGTCTGGTAATGCAACATATTCATAAGACCCTGCCCCCATCTTGTAATATAGCATATTCATTGGGCACAGTTGTAATTTTAGGTAGGAAGCAGCAAAATTCTGCTAACTATGATCACTCACCTGTATTTATCATTAAAATATATTTAGAAATCAGAACTTTGTATCTGTATTATAGAATATATAACAAAATCTATTATTATTGTATACATCTTATTATGGGACTGTAGTGTTAAAAATAAAAATGTCAGATAGAGCCACTGTGCTTAGATTAACAATTGAGTGGCTTCTCCTCTGGTGAACACTGTGAATTTGAAGATAAAGTTTTCAGAAATCCTTGCTTGCTACTATTTACTATTACCAGTGTGCCTTTTAAAAATCATTATATATCAGAAATGTCCAATGAAATTTGGTATATTTTAAGATGAAACACTAATAATGTTCGTATGTAAAATGGAGTTTGTTTCAAGAAATTTCAGCCACATGAGAGTATGTAATGTGATATTTAAAAACGTTACATCTAGCCCCTTGTCCCAGTTTATTTAGGAATATATAATGTCTTGGAAATGATAATCACTATTTTTGATGAGTACCTGTTTTGTGAGAAGCATTTCTCTAAGTTTCTTCTCACCATTCCATGTATTATGTGTTCATATATCTACTTATTTGTACCTGCAGAGCTGAGGGTCTTGATCTACATTCTTCTTATTACTTAGACAGAGTTTCCCATAGTCTGTCTACTTATACGACTTATACCAGCAACCAGTAAGGTCCAGCAATCTTCTTGTCTTTACTTCACTCCACTGAGTTCATAGGCTTCAGTTTTTACCTTGGTCCCGGGTTCTGAATTTGGATACCAGTGTGTGTGTGTGTGTGTGTGTGTGTGTGTGTGTGTGTGTGTGTGTGTGTGTGTAGCAAGTATTCCTTCTTCTTGATCTTTGGGAATGGGGATTGTAAAGTGCTCAGGTGTACCTGCAGAGGTCAGAGGACAATGATTAGGAATTCCTTCTCTCTTCCATCATGAGTTCTGTGTCTTGATCTAGGCAAGAGTTTGTGCCCACAGAGGCATCTTTCCAATACTAAAAACATATTTTAAAGCAAATAGTAGAAGAATGTCAGAAGTCCAGAGAGGATCCCACATTATCCCTTGTGTTTTAGAAGCATGATGTCACTTCCTGGGAACTCCAGGCCTTTAAACAGGCACTGACCAAAGGAAACCGTGAACATAGTATGAGACCAGTCTTTCTCCAAGATGTTTGTTCTAGAAAAACATCTCCTTGACATGAAAATATTTACTTCTTTAGGTGCTAGAATGGAAGGATTGATTCAGTTCATGTTCACAGTTGTTTATCTGCCAGGCTCATAAGACATTGCCTTGTAATTCAGGAGAGAACTTTAGGGCAGAGCCATCACCATAAATGATGTTCAGTGAAGAGTTAAAGGTCACGTGAGTTAATGAAGGAATCTTAAGAAATTTTCTCCAGGCAATCTCTGAATAGGACAATGGGAGATCAATAACTTTCCTGAGTAAAATGAAGCTTATGGACACGTGTTGAAAGACGTGGGATCCTTTCTGTCATCCCTCTGCCCAGTCTTGGGTTGTTTTGATACACTATCTGCATTACTGACCATATTTCTTCTGGGAAACATCCAGAGAAGGCATTCCCTTGTGTGTTTTGGGCTGGCATTACTCTTCACCTATGTGCTTTAATTTTACTTCCTATAAAAATCCATCTCTAGATCCTGTGCTTGACCTAAGGTTAGATGTCAGGGGGAGGAAATAGTGGTTCTCATTTTGCAACACAACTGTTGCCATTAATAGCAACTTTTATAGCCTCATAGATTCAGGGATACAAAGTGATGGATGGGCTTGGACTGATTAAGAGGAAAAAAAAAGGACTCTATAACTTTGAAACTATAGCTCAGAGTAAATGATAATAATAAAGTATAACTGGTACACTGATGAATTATTCATGCTGGTTATAAAGAGCACCTTCAGTGTCAGGGATCCACACTCTAGAGTGTATGTTCAGCCAGCTGTCTCTGGGATTGCGTAGTTTCTAAGTGAAAAGGCTGGGTCAGAAATGGGATTCGGGTTATAATAAGGAAGAATTGAAATTGAAGACATTATTCTAAGTTATAAGTGGAAATTAGTATGAATAATAAATGGAAAATTTTAGGATTCATAAATTATGATATATAAATAGCTATCTATACTTAAGGGTAAGTGATAACTTGATAATACCCTTTACTTACAAACAACAGCACAAAAACGTTAAAAATTAAGCTGAGGAAATGATAGCAGGCATAGTTCTGTCGTCTAGACGTCTTTATCACTTGATTGATCTCCACACTCTTTTGATTCTGCCATTCTGTAATCTTCTCATAGCAGCCAACTGACCCTTTCTAAAAAGTGTCAGCTCCCGCCACACTGTCATTTCCTCTTTGCTTTCCTAGCTCACGCACAATTAAATCCAGACTCCCTTTCCACACTCCACAGATCGAGTCCCAGTCTGCCTTTCTATTCAGTGCCGTCAGAGCTAGAAGAAGATGAGTCTTCTGGGAGTATCCCATTGCACTGGAAGGTTTCTGCACTACAGATCCTTCTATGTGCATGTAGTCATACCCTCCCGTCCCGATAGAGTCCACTCAAATGTAACCTCTGAAGACACCCACAGTACCTACCATACTGCCATATTTTTTACTTGCATGTGTCTATAAAGTGGGTGCACGTTCATATCTGTTTCTGTATGTTCGTGTCTCTATGTGTGCTCATGTTTACATATTGCTCTTTGGAGATCCAGAGAGAAATCAACTGCCTTCCTCACTTGCTTCACTGCATTGTGCACTGGCACTGAGACAGGTTGCTTCTATGGCACCCAGACCTCACTGATAGAATTAGTGTAGTTAGAAAGCTTGCTCTAGAGATTCTCAGTTTCTATTGCTGCCAACCCAGATGTGTTTACCTGGCGGCTGAGGATCTGGACTCCAGTGGTTCTTACACTTGCATGGCTAGTGTTTTGCTCACTGGGCTGTCTCCCAGCTTCCACTATATCATTTTAATGCAATACTATTTTGTTTTCATTTGTTCCGTCTATAGCAATACATGTCACTAGTTCTGTTGCTGAAGCTCGTTGCGCTGTATACGGACAGCAATACCCTTATTGAATAACTCACTGCCCAGAGTACTGTCTGCCATATAGTGTATTTCGTTTGTATGCTTTTAAAGTGATCTATTTCTTCTTTAAATTTTGTGTGCACTGATGTCTTACTTGCATGTATGTCCGTGTATGTATAAGGATGTCAGATCTACTACAAGTAGACTTACAGGCAGTTGTGAGCTGCCGTGTGGGTGCTGGGAATTGAACCCCTCCTCTGGAAGTGAGGCCTGTGCTCTTAACAGGTGAGCCGTCTCTCCAGCCCCATTCATCTGTCTTTGATAAATAAACCATTCTGTGTACACACATGATCCTAGGAATGTTCAGATGCTGTTTGTTTTCCCCTGTGTGTACTCCCGTCACCTTGATGGAGTAGAATCTTTGTTTTCTTTGCCTAATATGTGACACTAAAGCCTCACTTATGTGATTCCTTTACTTATGATAGGGAGATGAAAGCACATTAGAGTTCTGGGACTGTTTAATCGGAACGATGCATTTCATGCAGAGTGTCAACAATTATCGCACCTTTCAGAACTTTTACTGATTGTGTAACCCTCTCTTTTCTCAGATGCAGTGAGCTCATTGTAGATTAGTAAATATTTATACAGTGTTCTACATTCGCTGAGAGTTTAACAATCAGGTTGATTAGTGATTCCTCCCAGCAACTCTGTGAGGTCAATCAGCGTTATTAAAGAACAGCCCAGAGAGGCTGGGAAACCTGCCCAAGGTCACCCAGCAGGTCTTGGCACAGCCAGCACTGGCTACTTCAGAGCGTATTACTGTGACAAGCCCTGGAACAGCATCGTTGGAAGGATGACTCTTAATTACTTTTCTGTATCATTGTCATATACACACTAACTGTTCTAAAGTGAGGGAAGTGCAGAGGCCTTGAGCTGAAGGAATTATTGGTTGGCGCAAGTAAAAAATCGGAGCCAGATGTTAAAACATGAAAACTGCCCAGTGGAGAGATGAACTGGATGATACTTTTGAGAGAGAGACAGGGTGGGGGTGGGGATGGGGGTGGGCAATGCAGGGAGAGAGAGAGGAGGAGGAGGAGGTGGGGGAGAGGGAGCAAGAAAGAGAGAGAGAGAGTTTGCCAATAGTAGGGATGTATATGAGATATGTAAACAATCAGTGTAGGTGGCTTGGAGGAAAAGTAAAAAAAAATACCATTTATAAAAACAAGGTAATTTAGGATGTATGTATGTAGGTCCTGGTGTTGAATATCTGAGCTTTCCAGAACAATGTGCTACCATTCAGCCTCACCAAACACCTCTCCCTAACTTTTATGTAGATAGAACCTGTTCATTAGGAATGCAGTGTTCTCCTCCTCAAGAACAACATCAAATTGCCTAGACCCTGCTTTCATTAACATATTCTGATAAAGATTCCCTGAGACTGTCTGAGAAAAATGATACCAATTTTAAGAAATCTCAGCGACTTCCTTTTATGGGCACTTTTTTTCTTTTTATTTGTGTCTTCTTTTGAGGTCTAAGATCAAAAAGTAGATCTGGATCATATATGTCGGGGTTTTTTTTGTTTGTTTGAGTTGATCTTCTGCCTGTGCTTTCTGGGCACAGATTATTTTAATCTAGACATTTCAAATGCAGAAGTACACTGTCAGCTATGATTATACCACCCTGAACCGGTTTGGTCAATGCCGTAGTAACAGCTTATACTATGCATGTGGACCTCAGGCTTGTAATTTCTTGGAGAGTCATCTTATTCAATCCATTCAGTGTTCCTGTAGGACAGATGTCATTACTGTCCCCATGGTGCAGATAACATAAACTCCAAATTGTTAACTCTGCCATCTTTCCACACTTCCATTGTAGCATGACCCTGTTCCTCCTACTCTCAGAAACCTACAGTAATTTCATGTAGCCAAGACATAGCATAGTCGTGGCATATTTATTAAGGTAGTTTTGGAATCTGGGTGATTTGTCTCTTCCTCGCTTTAATCCTTTACTGAAGACATGTTCATCTTCTTCCTACTTCACATACCTTCTTTATCTATCTGTACTGGTGTCTTTGTATTTTTCTGTCCTTCTGCCTGTCACATTCTTCTTCCTTGACATATACACCCAGGACATGTATGTCCTTCATGGTTATTCGCAATTGCCTAACCAGAGAGAGCTTCTTTGATTTTGCTCAGTAAAACATCACACCTCTCTACTCTGTTTTCTTCTCCATTATACTTAGCTACCCCATGGAAAACATTCATTCATGTGTTCATATTCTTTCTCTCTTCTGAGTACAATTTAATCTCCGTGAGAACACTAATTATGTGTTCTGTTTGTTTCCTTGCCAGTGCCAGTTCAAAGCTTGGAACATGGGCCACATTCCATGAATAATTGCTGGGTGAATGAATAAAGGGACCATCTCCCTACTTTGGTACACTGAATTTCTAACAATCAGAATGCCCTCTACTAGGTTACATGTATGCCTAGTTACAAACAGTTAAAGTCTTGCAATTCAAGTGAACATTTTGTACTATCTGATATCAACTTTTCAGATTCTTCTCATGCCTGGAACAAAACCAACCAAGAAAATATACGAGTGCTTTATTTTACATTGTGTTCATTTTGAAGCACTTAAGAGTCCAGGGTACGGACTGGAGACATGAGTCAGCCATTAATAATGATTACTGTTCTTCCAGAGGACCTAAGTTTGGTTCCTAATGCCCACATCAGTTGCCTCGTGACTACCTGTAACTCTAGCTCCGGGAAAAGCAATGCCCTGTTCTGGCTTCTCTCTCTCTCTCTCTCTCTCTCTCTCTCTCTCTCTCTCTCTCTCTCTCTTTCTCTCTCTTTGTTCCTCTTTTTCTGTCTCTCTGTCTCTCTTTCTCTCTCTGTTTCTCTCTTTCTCTGTCTCTGTCTGTCTCTCTTTCTGTCTCTCTCTGTCTCTCTTTCTGTCTCTCCGTCTCTCTCTGTTTCTCTCTTTCTCTGTCTCTGTCTTTCTGTCTCTCTGTCTCTCTCTGTTTCTCTCTTTCTCTGTCTGTCTTTCTGTCTCTCTCTCTTTATCTCTCTTTATCTGTCTCTCTGTCTCTCTTTCTGTCTCTCTGTCTCTCTTTCTGTCTCTCTGTCTCTCTTTCTGTCTCTCTGTCTCTCTGTTTCTCTCTTTCTCTTTCTCTGTCTGTCTGTCTCTCACTGTCTCTCTCTTTCTCTATCTTTCTCTCTCTGTCTCCCCCTCCCTATCTCTCTCTCTCTCTCTCTCTCTCTCTCTCTCTCTCTCTCTCTCTCTCACACACACATACACACACACACACACACACAGAGACATACTAAAACTAAAAATAATTTTTAAGGAAAAATAATCTAGAGTATGTTTTGCTGATAGTTTTGAGAGCCCTTCCTAAATCATTTTTTTAAATTTTTCATCTAAAGTTGAAAAGTGTGGGTCAGTGGGCTGACGATGCTCTCGAATAATAGAGACCACTGGCCAATGTGACATCAAGAACATGGACACACCCGCAGTTCATCTCTATGGGCCTTGAATAGATTTACTTTTGCCAGCTGGCAGTGACAAGGGTCAGTGATTGAAGAATAACTGGGCTTCAGATTATTTTCATTTCATTGTAGAATCTGGAATTCATTCTCTCAACATTATATGCATTTCATTTGAAATATCTTCATTAATGGCCAAGGCAAATCTTTGCCTTTCCCCAGATATGATTATAATTTTCTATTTGATATGGGTCTGAAATATAAGCAAGAAAAATTTTCTTAATATCTAGATATGCTGTTTATTATGTATATATGTAAAAGGGTGACTTTTCATGCAAATTATACCTTCTGTTTGTATTAAATCAATAGATACTGAAATATTTAGACTACATGTAATGCTTTGCATGTAATTCATATAACTTGAGTATACTTTTACATATATAACAAAATCTGTGATCCTAAAAATTGCTTTTGCATGAAAAATTAGAAAACCTGAGATCTCTTGATGTTTTGTTTCTTCAATAAATGCTTGAATTGTTGTCATTTTTAATCCTAAGTACTTCGGCAGAACCACAATATTGGAGTTACTATATCATGTAGACACTAATTTTATTGATCATAAAAATGTGTGATGGAGTTTAAAGTTTCAGAATCACCAAGAGACATAAACTGGTAGATGAAGAAAAGGCTGGGCTCCATGACAAATGTTTCAGTGGACATGATTCTGTGAAGGGCTTGCTTAGACTTCTACTTTGATTCTTTCACTACTTATCACAAAGGAAAACAGCAGCCGTGAATCCAGAGTATGCTCATTAATTATGCAAGTCCTTTACCTTGTAGTCTTAGCCTCTAATGGCAAAACAAGAACTTTTGCCATCGTTTAATCCCTAGGAGGATTATAATAATGCACAAGGGTCAAGCTTGTCAAGCTGCATCTCAGAGTTTAGTGTTAAGCACTCAATATACATTCAGTGATTATTCACAATTTGTTTGGAATGGTACTTATGTGAGGAGATGGTGCAGGCTGTGAAGATCTGATCCCACTCTGATGATCAGTCTATTTATTCCGATCAGAAATGCCTGGATATTAGATTTCTATCATATGATTAATAGCTTATAAAACTAAACCATCTACTAAGGTCATCTACTCTACTCTCACATTCATGTCACCAGGGTAGCTGACAGATGCATTTATTTTTTCCATACACACACGTTTATGACAGTACCTATACATGCATATATGTGGAGACCATGGGTAAACTTTAGGGACAGAACTTTAGCTGTTCTGTCTTGTTCTTGGAGATAGGATCTCTTACTCACTTGAAGCTCACCAAATTCTGTGAGGTTGGCTTGTCAGTGTGCCCCAGTATCTACCTGTGTCTACATTGTCAGCTCTGAGGTTACACGATGAATCTCCACATCCTGCATTTTTTACATGGGTTCTGAGGATCCAACTCAAATCTTCATTTTTGCAAGTTATCACTTTATCATCAGAGTTATCGTCCTACCCCCCATAGCTATAGTTTAAGGTAATGTAATATGTAATGCATTCAAAATAGATAATGTGTATATTACTATGTGGTATGTCCTAATTCCTTCAATATTTACAGCATATAACTATCCTTACCTGACACAAAGTCCTCAAATCCAGAAGGTTCTTTTTCCCTATTTCTCCACCTCCAAATGCAAGAAAGATGAAATGTAACATTTCTCAAATTAGACTTCCTGGTGATTGGGGAAATTTTGGGGTTAGTTTGTTAAACTCAGATTAGCAACATTGTTTGAATCTCTGTTAGTTCCTATGAATTAATTGCAGTGGAGTAGAGAAGCAGAGAAAAGTGAGCTTAAATTCACCATGCTTTCAAATAGAAGGTAAAGAGATCAGACTAAGAGTAGAATCCTTAGTAGACCGAAAAGTGAATAAGGAGGAGTTCAGGTGAGTTACCTGGGGAACAACAGAGAATGATATTCTACACTGCAGAGGGATGTGACAGAGTTCAATGAAAAAAGAGATATGTAAGTCCAGCTTTGAGGTATATAAATAAATTGTGGTGGAAAGAAGGGTGAGCATATATATATGAACTAACCCTACATTTGAAGAGGGACACTGCTAACAGAGAAAAAAGCCATTAAGATTGACAGTGACTGCACAATGCAGAAGAGCCTGACATGTCCCAGAAGCACAAAGAACACTGGTTAATTGCCAGGGTCAGGAGATGCAGCACAGGTAAAAACGTCTATGAAGTGGGAACTCCAAGGGTGAGAAGAAACACAGATCTTCTGCCCTTTGCAAAATTATTGACTTGTCTGCTTAGCAGTGGGTATTGCATTCCTAAAGACACGGTGGTATGGGAGAGGAGTCGGTGTCAATTTATCCAGACCAATATCAAGCATTCTAAAGCAGAAACAGCACTTGGCTACTCTAGAAGATGGGACAAGATGTAGATGGCAGGGCACAGAGAGAAGTTGACAGGTTTGCAGTTGTGTATGTCTGTGTTTGTGTGTATGAGTGTAAGATAGACGTAATTCTCATTAATGTAACTAAGAATGCTATTTCCAGAGTGCCTGGGAGATGGCCCAGTGCTCAAGAGTTCATTCTTTCCTGCAGAGCATGAGATTCGCTTTCCACGATCCACTCTGGACAGCTCACAACTGCTTATAACTCAAGTTACAAGCAATCCAATGCCCTCTTCTGGACTCCATGATCACTTGCACACACAAGGATGGATACACGCACACACACATGTGCACACACAAAACTAAAGAAAATAAATCTTACCTCTTCTTGAACTAGAGAGCTCTGCTTAATTAATTCTCTTTGATTTCCTTGTTTTAAACCCATATAGTCAAGTGTATGTAGAAGGGTTAGTGATTTTCTTAGACTAAAATATTAAAAAAGCTGTCACTAATGCCAAAGATACCAGAGACAATTACCTTTAATATTCTCTGCATTATTGGAGAATCTATAGCAGAAAAATTACTGCTATTTCATACCATATGTCAGGGAGCCATATTTTTTTCACAGAAGTGCATATTCAAGCCTAATCAAATGCATCAAGCTGACCTATCTGTCCCACTGTAAATCACCAGAAACATCAACATCTCAACCTGAAGACATATCTAGAAGGATGAGGCATAGGAAACAAGATAAATGAGAAGGTTTAGAGAGCATTAGCATATAAGCACCTTTCCTTTCACTAAAAAGCCTTTTCATGAGCTGTTACAAATTATGTAAAATGTATTTTAGCAGGAATATCTTCATATCGAATTATATAACCTTCCTCAGACTCATTATTTAACCCTCTGAGCTAAGTCTGCAAGTTAACTTAAGAAGCTCGGTGAGTCCGAGAAACAGAGGGAAATTCGTTCAGTTCAGAACGCACCATAATGTCTGAGCAGAACATTTAAATTATACGTTTAGGCTGACAGCAACTGTATTTCAGGGAAGAATCCTTAGAAAGCAGGAGACAGTTTTCTTCAGCTCCACGTCATCGTTTGATGTAGATTGCCTATTATATTCTTGAGGTATTATGAAAAATAGATTTGGAGGTATTTTTTTGACAGTGGGTAGGCTAATGGAATCTGGTGACTGTATTTAAAATGTGCAGGGGTTTGTTATAACATGGTAATAGAAATATCAATTGCACTGACAGGTTAAAAAAATCTGTCAATGAATGATAATGAAGTTATTTAAATGTCGACTCACTTGCAAACATTTTCCAAACCCTAAATTATTCTCACTGCTTTAACCTCATGCATCCTAAGTTATTAAGAAGCAGAGTCTGCAAGGCAGCCAATGAGCCTTTGACTTTGCAAACTATTTTTATGCCACCAAATGCACAAGGAGCAATGAGAATGGCTGTTCTTAATGATTTTAGGGAAGAAACAAAATACAGATGTCACAGCTGCATGATTTAGAGGTAAACACTGTTCCGCTCTCGGGACATCTCATTGGCAATGATTTGAGTAATGTCCGGATGCTTCCCGTCCTCAAGCCTGACTTGGTATCTCAAGCCTTTGCTTTGTGACCTTGACAGTTCTACTCTGGGTTTATTTCATCCTCAGGAGTTGTGCTATGGAGAAGTCAAGGTTATTTGGATATATCTTAAGGTTTGTTGAACAGAACAGCTTAGCGCATTGTAGTTCAGAGATTGTCCATTAAACTTCATGCATCATCCGTCTCTCACTCGAGGAAGGCACCTGATACATGCCTACACTGTCTTGGGGAACAAGGACTTACAGGTGAACAGACATGTTGAATACTCTCCAAAAGCTTAGTCCTCAGAAAGCAAGTGTCGAAGGAGTCGGGGAGACTTAATTTTAAATCATAAAGCTTCATAATTGCCACCCTTCCTAATAACAAATGAGAAGACAGTCAAAAATTATTTTTGCTCTGTATATATTCTTTATAGAAGTGATAACTCAGGGCAAATTCTGTCCCCTTAAATGGCAAGTCAGTGCAATGGGCCTGAGGAATTACAGTCTGTTAGTGTATAAACCCATGGGTAGATACCTCCATAGGACTCTCCTGAATTTAGGACAATGGACTGAACTTAAGAATTTCTGAGCACTCCAGTGGCCCAGGCTGAGAATGAAGAGGTGGAGGTGGGGAGATGCCTACACTCATGAATCTTGCTTTCATGGGCTCCAGCATCTCCTTACAGGGAATAGCAAAGAAGGATATTTCTACCTTTGCAGTTCCAAAAATGGAAGAGAAAATGTCAGTCTCAACATTTATTGCAATGTTTTAGTTGTATATGATAATGGTTTTAGCATAAAATTTTATTTTTTGAAATATAATTTTATTTATCTTTGAAAATTGTATGTGTATAGAATATATTTGACCGTATATATATTTTTCTTTCTCATCAAACTCTTCCTAGACACCCCTGCTTACACTGCGTCAACCAAGTCCAGCTGACATTTCACCAATTCATGTTCCTTTATAAAATGCCTAACTCACCAAGTCTGACTAGTGCTGCCTGTGTGTCTACTGTATAGGGCCATCCACTGGAAGCGACACAACCTTCTAGGAAACACATTTTGTCATGAAAATTACTTTCCCTCCTCTAGAATCCATCAGCTTCCAATAGAGCCTTAGTTAAGGTGGAGGCTGATAAGCTCTCCCATACATACTGAGATTCCAATGGGATTGATCTTGTGCAGGTCTTGTGCAGACAACCACAGGTACTATGCTACCATGAACTCCTGACTACAATGACCCTGTTGTGTCCCAAGCAATGTCTTCATTGTGACATTTCTTAGATGTATGACATTCTACCCTTACCAAACTTACAAACTTACAAACCAGTTGAGTACTTATGAGATCCGAACAATCTGAGTCAGAGAGATACACTCCCACTCTTGCCATCTGTCTGACCTAAGCACAGGAACATGCCAAGACATAGTTTTAAGTTCATAGTATAAGCACATGCTACCCAAAGAATCGTAGCCTGGAATATACCCATCCTTTTCTATATTATCAGACTATAGTTGAAGGCCTATTGGCCATAGTGTCTTCAATACCTACTGCCTGTCAGCTTGATATGCAGAAGATAAAATGAGAAAGAAGATAAAAGTAAAACCAACAAAATCTTGGAAAAAATATAACTAAGGTAAGGGTCTCAACCTGAAGATATTAAGTTAAAACTTCAGAAATGTAAAACAAAACAAAACAAAACAAAACAAAAGAGTAAGATTGGAAAAAGCAATAGAACTAACTAACTCTTAATATGTAAGTACTGTGGTAGATTGCTGTCTGTAAGCAGGTGAGGGTAGGTAAAAGACAAGGCTAGAACCTGTGATTGGATAGTAGAAAAGAAGGATGGGCCGAGAGTTTTTTGAGAGACAGGAGAGACAGGAGGGGCTGGGGAGGAAAGAAGATAGAGGAAGAGAAGGACCCAGATCTGTGTGGCTTTAAATACCCACAGGTAGCTATGAGAATCATATAATTGATGGATTATTACAGGACAGCCTGTCCAATATAAGTGTACAGCTTATATTAATATCAGTTGGCTCTGAGTTCTTTGATTGGGCATTTTGTGGGTTGAAAATTTACTGATATAAATCTGACTGGTAAGTTACAAGCCTCTAGACTTTTGATTTTACTGGGTTACAGGGATTTGTGTCAGCTAACTGCAAGATGGGTGGTCGCTGCATGGGGTGGGCCATTGTGGTAGTGAGACCACCTCTGAGGCCGGAGAGTAGCCAATGCTAGTGTGGGATGGTGCATTCATTTTTAGTACTTAACCCAACACTGTGGGACAACCATGGTTATACAACATACATAGAATGAGGATACCAAAAAAGAAGAGAAAAAGAGAAAAAACAACAAAATTAAAAGTGTAAGGCAAAAATATTAAGAGAACTTTCCAAATAAGCATCAGCTATCAAAGAACATCTTTAAACTTTAGAACCAAGTGGGACAATTCTCCAAGAAATAAAAACTACACCTACCTAACATGCTCTTCAAACTGGATAAAACCAAAGGTAAAGAGAAATAATGGTAAAAAGCAATGGCGCAGTCTACCTTACCTGTAGAAAATGATAATTTCCTAATCCATGCAAACAGGAGGACAGTACAAGGAAATATTGAATGTACTGAGGAAAGAGTACAAAGAAGTTGGGATTCTATACCCAGCCAAACTACCCTTTGAAAGGGATGGAGATGTAAAGACTTTATCCCACAGACAAAAATTGTGAGTTTTGCTTATATTTGTTATTAATCTGGCCTGAAGGACAGCATAAGTCAAAATATAGATCAGTAAAATAAAAAGCATCAGAGAATGAGCCATTGAAGGTTCAATTTTCATTCCTTTCCCTTTTATTCGTAAGTCTAACAGATGCCAGTTTACCATGATGATAACTATGCACTTAAGCCTAGATCTATACATATACATATGTGGGCATACTTATGTATGAGTTAGTGATGTCAGTGACAGTATCATCCAGTGCTTGTAATAGTCACGAGTCACGGCAGTGCTCTTGACAGCAGACTTGAGTTAGTTGTAAATTCGTATTAAAATTATGATTTCCTAATGACCTTCATGGTGCAGGAGAGATGGCTCTGCAGTTATGAGATCTTACTGACTGAGACAAGGACCTGAGTGTGGCCCCTAGCACCCACTTCAGATGACTTATACTGCCTGTAACTCCATCTTCAGAGTGACACCTCAGACCTACATGGGCAATTGCACAAACATAAATATGCACACACACACACACACACACAAACACACACACACTCACACACACACACACTCACACACTCACACACATGCATGCGATTTCAAATATATTTAAAAATCATGAAGAGAACTAAATCCATAGACTATAAAAGCAGAGCAATGTAATGCCACACTAAACACTAATAATAACAACGAAATACAGAAAACATGTGAGACAGATAACTCAGAGCAAAGAATAAGGTTGTGAAACAAGTAGAGAAGTGTGACAAACGCAAGAGATGTTGAACTAATTATTAATGGTCATGCTAAGTGATAATATTCTGAATATGACAAGTAGGCAGTACTGTTTTCCCAAATAGCAAGAGTCAACTACACTCCACCATAAGAAAATGGTCTCACATATGTAAAGGCTTGTATAGATTAAACATTAATTTCTCTTTTGCCCGTATCACTGAATTTCTGCTCTCATTTCTAAACTGATTGCTTTCAGTGGCCACACAGAACATCCAGGCCATAGTTGATTCAACCCCAAAGCAGCTTCAGCCTCTATCCCTTGGTGAGAAATGCTGACGTGGACTCTCCGAGTAGAGCAGCTTTTTCTGTAACCTTCGACAGAGGCAGGCCCTGGAGACTCAGACTACTACTCAGCTCATTGGCTCTGGGTGACTTACAGTCTGTTTCCCTTGTCTTTGTAGCATGTGATCAGTATCCCTGTTCATCTCAGAGAATTCTGGGTCTGGAGAGCTTGGATCATTCTGTTAGCATTCAACCAAGGCTGATTCTTGTAATCTTATGTGCTATAATTCTTAAGCACGGCAGTCTATTCTGCAGTGGAACTTAGACAAACATATTAAAGTTGGCAGGCATGGCACCATGTGCCCTCAACCCTGGCACTTGGAAGGCAAATGTATCACATGGTGCAAACATCTCTCTGAGTTCAGGGCAATTCTGTTCTCCTTAGTGAGTTTCAGGACTGTAATTGCTACAAAGTGCTGCTTCACCTCAGTCAGAGTCTCTCTCTCTCTCTCTCTCTCTCTCTCTCTCTCTCTCTCTCTCTCTCTCTCTCTCCCCCTCTCCCCCTCTCCCCCTCTCCCTCTCTCCCTCTTTCCCTCTCTCCATTCTCTTCCTCTTCATCCCTCCACCCTCCCCCTCTCCATGAATGTCTAGGCATCAAACTAAATCAAAATGTTTTTCAGTGATTAAGATTGCCCTTCAGGGTGCACATCATGGGGATTGGTAAACATTGGCCAAAGAATACAGAAAATAATCAAGGAGAACCCCTTCTGAAAATGAATAATGAATGCTATTATTCAGAGGTTGCTCATGTGTGCTTGCCATTTTTACTAAGTATTTTAGGGATGAATTTAGTTTAGGAGTGATGCTGTGTTTCTCTGTCAATCGTTTATTTCTTGTTAGTGCATGTCCTGTTTGGCTCCTTCCTCCAAGCAACATAGAGTGTCTTGGTCCTCAGGTGTGACTTTTTTCTCTTTACACCAACTCATCTGAACTCTATATATTTAGTAAATACTCAAATAGGGAGCAACATACCTTTGAAATGTTCTAAAAGTCTCACATGAGACCCGTCAGAAGGGTTAAAGATCAAAAGAAAATGTGGCAAGATTTTATTTCATCTTGTGCCCATTTCTTTTTCTGAAGTGAATTTTTTAAGCACACAGCTTCTTTGAAAGAGTATAGGTATTGAAAAAAGTTATGCTGTTTGTTTCTTTTTGCTATTTTTGATACTTTATTTAAACTGGATATAGACCAATCTGCAAAGAAATCCTGCAGACAAAATTGTTTACTTCATAATATACTTTGAAAATGATAAAACTCGGGGATCCAAGGCCACAAATTTTCTATTTTAGATATGTCTATTATGATACCTATTTAAAAAACCCTGTCCTTTTTACTTGTTTTTGGTTTCTTTATAATTAAGTTCACTTTGTAGTTAGCACAAGTTAACATTGCTATTTTTTACTTGTTTAATTTTTTTATTATCCTTCTTCATTATAAAACCAATTTCATAGTTGTTGTTTTAGTTCTTTTTGGAATATATTTTGTTCCCAAAAGGTGATGTGTAGAACACTAATCACATTTTATATCACTTGTGAATGTGTTCTGTAATCAAATAAATTTAGGAAAGGCTACAAGTGCTAGACAAGCCAAGAGGTTAGTGTATATTAGCTTAATAAAAATTTGTGAGTTTTTTTAATGCAAAGGAACACGGAATTTTGCCTACTTAAGCATTTCGAAATGCTTTGATTTTGCAAACTATCCCCCTTTCCCGGTTTTAGAGGCAACATTTAACAAATTTAACAACTGCTACAATGACGTACAACCAACTTGCTGCTCAACCTCTCCGTCTTCTTTACTCATCCTCCGTCCGTCTTTTCAGGGTTCTGCACTTATGTAAATTCTCTATGGAAAAAGCAGTGCCGTGAATCCAATGGGAACCAGGGATTATCTTCCAGGACACAGAACCATGCAGTCACTGTCTCCCTTCTTAGATGTGAACTGTTTTGCATAGGCATTGCTCAAGCAGTCTCTGTAGTAATCTTGATGCTTGAACAAGGTTTTGAGGACCACCGTTGTTCCAGCTTAAATCGTTACTGATGAGTGAGGAAACCAGAGTGTGCCTAGCTGAGAAGCCATGTGGAAAAGCTAGAGGGGCAGAGATTCTGACAGCCCTGCACTGACAGTCTACCAGCTGGACTGCAAGCATTTGATGTTTTTACTCCTCTACTGCCGTGCCAGTGGTAGGCCTGCCCATGACACCTACCCGTACTTTCCTTACATTTGCAAAGCACATGACAAAAAGCTAAACCTTTGGGAGGGTGAAATGCATTATTACGTGTTTTCATAGCATTTGATTGCCATAAGGCTGTACTATTCAGACCATCTGAACTTCTGGGAACATATAATGAAATTTTAATCTCTTCTTGAGATTTAGATAAATGACCTGTTACAAATCAGAGAAAAGTAATATCAGATACCTAGATCTAGACCCACAAAAAAGAGGTATTATAAAGGAAGTGTGTCCAACAAAGCAGTATAAACTCTGAACAATGTTTGCTAATGTATGTATGTGCTCTTCAGTCCTGTTACGTCTTTCCATGTGCACAGATACACACAACACACACATACAAACACAGACACACACATGCACACATATATACTCAGAAGTACACACAAGCGTGAGGGTGCACATGCACAAATGCACAGGCACACATGCACAGACACGTAGGCACATACCAACACTAATACCTATATGTATGCACTTGCATATGCACTTGTGTCACACCGGAAGCACTTGCTTCAGCAGAGGAAGTTTATCAAACCAATCCTTATTTGCTGCTGTAGAAAATTTTGGATCTGTAATTGTTCAAGCAAACAAACCAAAGAACAAGAACAACAAGAACAAGAACAAGAACAAGAACAACAACAACAACAACAACAACGAAATACCCTTTCATTTCACCCATTAAATACTGTCCTCTCTAGGCTCCTATTCCAGGACTTAACTCGAGCATTTGAGTCTTCTATTCATCTCCAGTGAAGTCCTATACTTTCATCCATCACTAGGTGAGATTTACTAATGGGCCAACATGGGCACATTCTATCTTTCTCTCACCATCTCCCAGAGAGATTCTCTATGTTCGTTTGTTCTTGAAGATAAAGTGTTGCACAGACAAGAAACTAATATTTTTTCCAAACTTTGCTACTGTAAATTTGAGTTACTCTATTATGTCTCATGTTAGGATAGAGTTAAACATGAGCACATTCGCTTGCACCTATGAATGTGCATGCATGTGCACGCACCTACACGTTTACACACACACACACACACACACACACACACACACACACACACACAAATGAGTTGGAAAAAGCCAACCAATTTACAAGACAAGGAAACCCAAGTAGAGAAATATCAGTTGAAGATGACCAGGAAGAGAGTTGAAAAATCCAATCAATCATGGACTGGGTGAGGAAAGAAATCCTAATACTTCTTTGAAAGTAGCAGTGTGTCTGCTCATATACAGTGGGAATTTGGGGGAAAGAAATGGATTTGTGTGAGAGGAATAGAACAAGAAATGTTTTTATGTTTTGTGAATGAATTCTGAAGCCTGCCCTGACCTTCTTGGCTGTCAAGGGGATATCTTGCCTGTCTGACTGAGGAGGTCCAGACACTAGTCCTGAATTAACTCAGTTATGTTTGTCTTTGGAAAACACAGTTCTAGTCCCTGAGATTCTGACTTCTTCTCTTTCCTAAGTCATCTCCTTTCAAAACATACAGATTCTTTCAGGTCCTGTCGTTTAATCCGCATTCATCCATGTGATGGGGTTCTATCTGTGTCCTGTAAAGTACTGGTCTTTTGGTACCGTCTGTGTGATATGTTCATGTGAAGTGTCCTGACACCAAGTCAGAATAAATGATTGATTCTAGTAATGCCTTTAAGGAGCTTTATGGCTTTGGTACCTACACTAGAGTCGACTCTTCGCGTGTTGTATGTGTACACACATGTGCATGTGCACGTGAAGGTCACACAGCAAGGTCATGTGTCTTCTCAATTGCTTTCCATATTTTTTGGTGTGGGTTTGTGCAGTGTATCATGTGTGGGTTCATTATGCAGGTGTGTACACATGTGTTAGTGTGAGGAAGCTAGAAGCTAATACTATGTTTTCCTTGGTCCCACTCATCTTTTTTTGAGGCAAAGTCTCTTACTGAACGTGGAGCAAACTTCATCTACACTGGATAAACAGAAACCCCTGGGATCTGCTGCCACTCCTGCAATTGACTTTGCCTGTGTACTGAGATTAACATTGACGCCATCGTGATTGTGTGGCAAGCACCTCGCAGACTAAGCATGTTCCTAATGTCCAGACTTGGTCCCTAGTGTATGAGAGTGAGGAGGCTATCACAGCTCTCCTCCTCCTCATTTATTGTGTCCTGTTGATGTTTTCGAGTTGCTCACAGCACATTCTGCCCATCTACTTGTTGTTATTTAGGTGAGGCGAGAGGAACTGTGTGCTGTTGTCTGCTATTGAGCACACACAAAGTCTGCAGTGTTTCGTCAGCTCCACCAATATGGATCACACCATGGCTTTCACTATAAACTTCCTTTGTGAGGAAAGGAGGCTGAGAGAAAAATGATAGAGCTGTAGCCTTCAATAATGATCTTTTAAAAGGTGAAGTGAAATTAAAACAACCCAGAGCAGAGGGCCGGAACCTGTATTAAAACCTTCAATAGCCATCTATCAGCCATTGTGTTGGCATAGGTCATTTTGCTGTTATCTGTCACTTTATTTGAACTCAGATAGCCCCTACAGTGCCATACCATCTTACGATGATGACAGGGGCTTACAATTTTAGACTACAAAGTAGACCTACATTAAAAAGTCGATAAATCTGATTTATTTTATCTGAATTAGTAGCCTGTTGTTAAGTGGCTAAATAATGACAGGAGTTAAAGGACCTCGGGGTCAAGAGTTGATGCCCTCTGAACTCACACAGCTTAGGACCAGCCAAGGGCATCAGGAAGAGTGTGAAATTTTACTTGATCAGAGGATAGTTCCTTGTTTTTAAATAATGGACTCAGACCAAATGACCTTGATGGGAAGTAACAATCCATATATCCTATGACTCATGAATGAAAGCATGGTTTGTAGATGAATCGGGACACCCTGATTTTACGCTGTGTCAGAGATAAAGCGAAGGTTTAGAAATGTCATAGCTAACTAAAAATGCTTTTATTTTTGTGGTCAATTCATAGGTTGCCCTCATTTCTTAATCTTTGTGAATGAATCTCATCCATTATGTAAAGTGCATACTTTAAGGAGCAGGGGAGGGATGGCGTTTTAATTTTTACCAATTCAATTTAAATGCAAATGCTAACCACTCACATGATGCCGCTGTGTACATAATTAAGCATCATTATATACGGCATGAATCATTTAGAAGCCTCCCGAGAGCCATTCTACAATGTAAAGCATGCATTACCCTGACAAGCAGCCAAGTGACGTATACTTCTGTGCTCATTAAAGCTTCTTTTGAATTACAGGTCAACCGATTATGGGACAACCTACGAGAAGCTGAATGATAAAGTGGGGTTGAAGACCATTTTGAGCTATCTCTATGTGTGCCCAACCAACAAGCGTAAGGTAAGCCATGGATATCGCTCGCTACTGAGTCATGGCGTGACTCCTTGCTTTGGCTAACCACAGTTGCTTACCTAAAACTGCATTAACGTAAAGCAAGGATAGAGGGGCAAAAATAAGCAGATGTGTTTAAGGTGGGGAAACTCGTGCCATCTCAGGATTTTTCAATCTGCAGCTGTGAGTGGAGCAGGCTGAGGACTAGGCCCGATATTGCATTTTAAAAAAGGCAGTTGAAGGACTGAGTCCTGCTGAGTGGAGGCTGCTGTTGTCCTGTAAACATTCTTGCCATGCCGATCTCAAAACAGAAACAGGTGCAAGTAGGCAAATGAAAGTGAATTTCAACCCACACACTTATTTTCCCCTTGACGTAGAATACACAGATTAGCTAGAGTTTCAGGGGAGGCACGATCCAGCAGCAGTTAGTGAATTCTAGAAATGTAATCTGTCAAGTTTGTTCTGGCCATACCCGTCAAGATGGAGCCATCACATGTGACAATAAAATCTGCTAAGTAGATTTAATCTGTTCACAGATCTTAGCTGTGAGCTTCCTTAGGCATTATCCTTCATATTTAAGATGATAAGAGTGAGGTTCAGGGAGAATAAACACCTTGCCACCATCTGAGCGTTGCAGGTGGCAATCCACTATGCAGTCTATGCTTCCTCTAGGGCAATTGCAAATTTGCTACTGTATTAGTCGTTTCTGGTTTTTCCAACTGTGTGGGATGAACTTCTCTTCTGAAAGCTTTGGTCTCAGACTGTAAATGACGAATGTCTCAAAGGTAGAGAAATATAACAACATATCTATCCGTTTTATGAACTTGTATTATCACATCCTGAACCCTGTCACGTAAAGCCGCAGCATAGCAGCCTTAGGTGAAGAAAGAGCATCCACCGAGAACCAGCATAGCGCTGCCCATAATTGTTCCCTCAGCTGTATTCTGTGACCACGACAAACTGTTCTTCAGGGTCTCTCATCTCAGAGCACCCATAGATGCTGATAGGAGGTTCAGTAGTTCCTGTCTTCTGGTCTGCCATTTTCAAGTTGAATATAATATCAAATGGATCAGGTGGGTCCCAAAGGTACTATCCTGTTTCCATCCCTGTTCTTAATCAGGTCTCAAATGTCTTACAAACTATTCACATATGTCTGACATTCGTACTGTATATAGTACTTATAAGCACCAGTGGAAAGTTGCTGTTCCCTCTGGCGCCAATCACATCAAGATCTTCAGTAAGTGAGACTTCTCAGATGGACATGGACCCTGAATTCAGGGGGCTTAAGTAAAATCCCATCTGAGCTCAACACTGAATAGATAACTACAGGAACTCACTTCATTGTCCTCATGCAATGTCCTCATACTTAACGAGGGATAATGAGAGAGCTCGCCTCATGGCTACTGCTATACGTTATATATGGAATTAGACATTTCAAGTGCTCGGCATTCCAGGCATAGTCAATGCTTGCTCTTTATTTTCCTTTCTCAACACCCTGCTCTTCCTGCTTCATAAAATTATAGGGAGTTACAGTGGTGATTATCCCCTACAATCAAGAGTGTCCAGGAGAACATTCTGTGATAATCAGAATTTTCTTCTAAGCTGTCTAGGACTTTAGACGCTAGCAAGCCCTGGCTGTTGAATATTCTAAATGTGGCTAATATAACTGAGGGACTGAATTTTCAACTTCATTTAACTTTAATTAACTTACATCTGCATAGTTGCATCTGACGGTGGACCACAGTATCAGACAGCACAGCTCAGTAGGAGCGCTGTGCCCTCGGTATCGCTTATTGACTCTTTGCTTGGGCGTCATCAATAATCTCATCTAAACTCCTTTGATCTGCTATGGAGAGCCTTGTGACGTGGAGCTGAACCGCTAGGCTTCAGTTTCATAATGAGATTTAGTTGTTTTCTGGCTTTAAATGGATTCTCATCTCCTCTATTGATTTTAGTTCTAGTTCACATTTTGAGTAAATTTAATTTAACAATCAATAAACTGTACGTGAGGCAATGAAGTTTGAAGATAAACAGAGAGATGGGGACAGTAAGACAGCTCAGTGGGTAGAGGAGCTAGCTGTCCAGCCTGACACCTGGAACACATGTGTGGCGGGGAAGAATAGGTCGTCCTCAGACCTCCACACTAGCACCGTTGCAGGAGTGCATCCTTTAACAAAGGGAAAGGCAGTACCCCAAGCTCCACCCCAAACACTCCATGATAGTAAAGGCAGTGTGATGGCGAAAGGGAAGACCCGGGGTCTAAGAATCAGCAGTGGCTGTCCCGTCCTTGAATCTATTTCCTCCTGGCATTTGATTTGGCCAAGTCATTTTTTATTTGTAACATGTTATAGGAAAGATGGGAATTTCTGGCTGAAAGAGCTCTTAGAAGTGATCTTTTCCAGTGATAGTTTCTGCGCTATTGATGCTATTTGAAATGAACACGGTTTTTAAGATTGCAGTGCCAAATATTGATTATAGTGATTTCTGTAGCTGATGGATACATGGTGAAGGTCCCCAAACCAACATTGTTTTAAGAGCCAGATTTTTAGAGTGCGGTTTTCCTTCCCAGATGGAGAATGGCTGAAGTGGGACACAAGAGAACATTCAGAAGACTTCTATGAAATCTGTTCTGCCAAATACCATGGGGTGCATAGTTAGCCTGTACTGACCACTTACTTTACACTAAACGTTTGTCCATGGACACTTAGATGTTCTGAACTGACTCGTGACAAAGAGTATATCCAGAAACATGGAAGTCGCTGTCCAGAACTGTGAGAGAAGAGCTTCTTCAGGTATGATGCTTCCAGAGGCAGACTTCATCCTGTAATGTTTGGATTACAATGTTCCTGAATGAACCTAAGCCAGGGCACAGTTTCCTCTGCAGGAAAATAGGGCCTTCAGGGCCACCGAGGATCTGGTAGACGTGTGACATATTGGACATATTAGAAGATGGGGAATGTTCAAAACCAATACAGTTGGCATAGCAATGAATTTCTGCACAGTTTTTCTGTTTTTGAAGAAAATTTGTCACCATGAAATATAAATCTACTGAGAGGAAGATATTTGACGCTGTGCAACATCTTTTTTTTTTTTTTTTTGGTTCTTTTTTTCGGAGCTGGGGACCGAACCCAGGGCCTTGCGCTTCCTAGGTAAGCGCTCTACCACTGAGCTAAATCCCCAGCCCCGCAACATCTTAAAATGTGAATATCTTTCCCCCTAAACATAATGTTGAGGTCGGATGAAGAGGAGGAGGAGAACACAGCACATCATCAGCCTTCATTAATCACACAGGGCAAAGGCTCTTCAGCTTACTTCAGTTCAGAACTTCTGAAACTGCAGTGAAAGGCGCATCATAGAAAGGATGTTATTGAGTCTTTCGGCTCTCCCGCACTGCACACGCTGACAAGTTAGCCTCTCACGTATCAGATGTTCCCCTGTGTGTTTTGCATCAGTGGGAACAATTGAAACAAAGCAGACAACATCCGCATCCGCATAGCTGTCTGTGTTCCCAGAAACCTGTTTGTCTTCGCATTCTTGTGCTATTTTTAGCTGTTTGTGAATACAAGCACAGTTCTTTATTCATCGTGTCTCAAACAGTGGGCATCAGGCCAGCTTCGCAGGCAGCTTCTTAATGATGTCACTGGGATCAGAGTGCAGGAAAAAAATTAAAAAAAACCCTCCCATTTAATCTTTAAATTGATAATGAAACTGCCTATCCCTTTCTTAAGTTTGAGATAAATTACAACAGATTTCCTTAGATATGTCTGGTTCAATAACAGTTGTCACGACATCATATGTTAGTCTTGGATATCTTGACGAAGGAGACTCAGAAATCCTGCCCCTATGTACTGTGTTGGCTCATTCAGACTTTCTTGTAGAAAGAACATTGTACCTTGTCTCTCATGTATGAGACAGTATCCAAAGAACAGGGCTGAGTGGCTCCAAGTGCCGGAGGAGCAGCAGGGTAGCTGTGTCACACAGTGTGCCACAGGAAAACACTTGCACATGTCCAGTTCCAAAGGAATCCCTCGGCCTGTTTGTGTCTGCAGAGGCTTCAAGGCTACCCACACAGTCGAGTATGAGAATGACTTAACACATACCTGAAACTGCGATCCAGAGGGCCACAGGGAGAGCTGATATTCACAAATAAAAGGAAATGCAAAAGCAATGTAGAAGTCTCACAGTCCCACTTTCAAATCCTCTGCCAAGTTTATTTGTGTTCTAAAGAAAAAGAAAAAGTCTTTTTCCTCTGCTTGATTTACCAGTGATACTTGTCGTATTGTTCCCAACCAACTTTAGTTGCCCTCCCTTAAAAGACGTGTGTACCGTCCTCAAGATTAAAGCTACAAAACCACATGGAAGCAGAAAGAGGAAAAAAACTTGTTAATTTTATCTTGCTGCAGCCAATTCATTTAGGCGCTATAATCTTGTGGTCTCTGCACAGTGTTCCTTGCAGGGAGTTTAAAAAAAAAAAAAAACAAGACAGTGTTAGATTTCTATTTCTTATGTCGCTTTTGAGTCTCTACTCCTTCTCTCTTCTGTTATCACATCTTAATTAATATTATGCCTGCTGAGAGACTCCTCTAAGGCTTTCGCCCTATAAATAGGACCCTTGTTCCCCAGAAGACATTGATCATCCTTGCTAGTCTCTTGGTACCTGTCAGCATTAAGCACTGTTTGCATTTTCTCCAGATGTTTAGGCTTTAATCACCATGCTGTCTGTGACACTTTGTAAAATAGTGTTTGATGATTGACTCTCCAAGACTTTGTTACCCCCTGGGCCTCTTACTTAATTATTGATGCCGTTTATTTAGAGGGTCTACATGTCATGTGTGTGACGTGGGGGTCAGGAAAAAGGTATGGCCAGTGATCAGTGAGTGCTCCAAACTTATTGCTGAGGAAAGCAGGTTGAACCCGACCTTAGAAGAAGGTCTTTTCCATAATCTACCCATTCGTTTAATAGATACAAAAATGGAATCCCTCATAGGCTAGAGACTTTCATGCACCAGGCAAAAGAAAAGCAAAGATTGTGGGACCTTAAAAGCACCTGTTAAATGTCACTCAATCTGTGCCAGAAAACCATGCTGGAGCGTCAGGGTAGAATGATCTCCCCTTTAGGAACACAATATCCCAAATAACATGAACAGCCACAATCAACTATCTACTCTTCATCATGGTGACATAGCTCTTGATGTATACAGTAGGCACTCAGTAGATAGCTAAGTATATGACTTGAACGTGGGTTAAATCTTGAATTCCTGTTGGAATAGGTAGTGCCTGTGAAGACAGCCTTAACTAAGTTCCTTTTCACATGAACAGCAGAGAATCCCCATAGGTTTTAGTCATTTCTAGGCCATGATGGGTAATTGTATCTTTTATAACTAAGAATAACATGATTAATCTTTAAAATGCCAGGACTTTGCATAGCACTCTGTCCATATTATCTGGAGAGGCCAAGAGGAACTTGGGCACTGTATAATACATCAAAGAGTGGATGT
Source organism: Rattus norvegicus (assembly GCF_021556685.1). Lineage (NCBI taxonomy): Eukaryota > Metazoa > Chordata > Mammalia > Rodentia > Muridae > Rattus > Rattus norvegicus. The sequence goes on along the minus strand of NC_141534.1, from coordinate 262,670,535 downwards.
GACAGTTCCCGCGGTGAGCACACAACACTGCCTCACTTTACCCTAACTCTTTATCTGCCCTTTTGTATGTAAGCTCATCTATTTTCCTTCAATTTTCTCAAAATTGCATGCATTTCATTCATTACAAGGTGCTGTGCATGAAGTCAGAGCAGAGTGGAAGGAACATTTTCAAAATCTCAATGAAAGTGACTTTATTTAGTGAGTAAGTGTTTGTTAGCCTCCACCTAACCTGAGTTACCGTAGCTGAAGGCAAAACCCATCTCCTTTTATTCCTCCTGGATACATCTCAGGGTTTATGCTGTTCTAGTCCATTGAACATTTTCCAGCTTTCCTCTTGAGTACTAAAACAAAAATCCAAGAAAGCATGCTCTGTGTGTGTGTGTGTGTGTGTGTGTGTGTGTGTGTGTGTGTGTGTGTGTGTGGTGTGTGAGTGTGAGTGTGAGTGTGTGTATTGTTCCTGTGAGTGATTTTCCAACAGTTACCCATGTAGGTTTTAAACAAGCGACATTATAATTGCAGGGTGTTCTCTTTGAAGCAAGGACAGAGCATCAGGGGCCTTAGACTCACGGGAGCTCCTTAACTCTGAACAGTGTAGATAGAAAGTAGCATTCACATGTATGGACACACATGCATGTGTCTGGGTACCCTCAACAGCCACTGTTTTGAATAAATTAAAGCACCTATGTTGTCATTCATGAATAGATATCCATAAACCCACTCTCTTTAATTATTGCTCACTATGTTACATTAGGTATCAAGTACCTAGTTGAGTATTTCAATATGTAGTGCAGCGTTTCTAAAACTAATATCCATTATTTCTATAAATATAAAATATATTCTAAGATGTTCTAATTTCATTGCAGTGCTGTGACAACAACTACAACCAAAAGAAACATAAGGGAAGAAAGGGTTTATTTAAATTTACAGATTAGAGTTTATTCTAACCTAGAGAATGTCAGGGTTAGAGCCCAAGACAGGCAGCTGAAGACACAACACATTATAAACTCAAGCAGAATACATAAAGCAATATTATTGCTCCACCACTGGAAAACTGTGCTTAGATAGCTCCATCGTACATCCTGGGACCACAAGCCCAGGGGAATGGTGCCACCCACAGTGGGCCAGGCCGTCCCACATCAACAGCAATTAAGATGGTTATCTATTGGTGTGATCACTAGTCCCCTGGATCTGGGCAATTACTTCCTCATCTGAGACTGTCTTCTCAACTAACTCTAGGCCATCACACACTGGCAGTTAAATATAATTAGAAAATCTGGTTTAAGAATGAATTGTGACATTGGGGTAGGGGCGTATAAAAATTCACTTCCTTCTTTCTTCATCCATCATGTCACCTAATTATCCAAATTTCATAGAATTAATCATACAAACTTACATATTATAGTTTTAATTTGTGGACTATTTAAAGTAGTATTTGGTCATTTTTGATGATTACTTCCATAATTAGTATCCTCTGTTATCCCTCGTTTGTAAAATGGTATGTCTATCACATTTAATTCATGCCTACTATAATAAAAAATAGTGATCAATCTGTGATTCATAACACATGAGCATGCACAACATGTTTATGATTATTGAGGTGTAACGAACAGAATTTTAGTAACAATGTTTGCGTTTAAAAGTATGAAAGCAGCCAATACATAAATAAATATAAAGGTGATAGGTCAACACACGGAACAGTCTTTCCTAAGTTTAGATCACCTTTACAAAAAGTAAAAATTGATATTTTAAGTTTACTCAGTTTTAACAAATGATGTTAGTAAAACAGAAATAGTTCAACCTCAATAGGCCTTCTGCAAACTTTATGACTTAAGAGTCTTTTCCTGCACACTGTGATGTTTTATATTGCCGACTGGCTCTTGGAAGATAGTGGTGCATGATTGTCATCTGTAAAAGGATAGAGAGATGACTTGGAGAATCTGGCCATTCTCTCTCTCTCTCTCTCTCTCTCTCTCTCTCTCTCTCTCTCTCTCTCTCTCTCTCTGTGTGTGTGTGTGTGTGTGTGTGTGAAGCAGATCTTATCGACTTCTCTATCTTGCTATTTATTTTGTCTCATCATCTGTCCACATTAGAGCTCTTGTTTCCTGTAGTCTGGACGGCCTACTGTTAAAAGCCCATCCGTTACCCTTTTATGAAGGTCAGATGCATTATTTCAGGTTGGGCCTGTTATGCTCTGCTGTGGAAAATGGTCAGAGTTCCTTTCAACATTCTGATATGTTTGCTTCCCGCACACTCCCTGTGGCTTCTCAGGGGTTTCCATCACCCGGTGTTTGACATACTGTATCTGGAACATTTGTTTCCAGTGAGTAGCCTGGGCTGCTCTCATGATGGATGGAAATGAAAGCCTACCCCTGCAGGAAATCTGCCATATTTACTCAGGTCAGGATGCCTCCCCCTAATATGTGAGAGAGCTGCCCCAAGCATTGTCATGGTGTTGTCAATCAAACACAGTCAATGTAGAGGAATCTTTTATGAAACCAGCTCTTCTGCCCTAGAGAAATGAAGTGACTACCTGCAGCCTCAGGGGCTAAATGGATTTTCTATTGAAACATTTTTGTTGCAGTGGTTGACCTGTCCTTTCTTTCAAGAAAGTTTTCCTTTGAAGGAACATGTAGGTGGCATGCATTTCCCCGAACTACTGGCGACTGACCTCTGATATATATCTCATATCCTCATAGTTCAACTATTTTAAATAAATTTGGCAGAATGAAAACACTATAGATTGTAGGATAATAAAATGGGCTTAGATATTCAGAGGCAAAATACCTTCGAGGGAGAGTATACAATGCATGGGTTAGGAAGTATGTCTACCTTGCTTGCTTATGGCTATGATTATTTTAAAGGGGGGACTAGACTACTATACACTGCTGTGATTGGCAGCATTTGACACTAGAAAATCAGTAAACTTACTGTGGAGAAACACTGTGTGGATGAATCTGAGAAATAAATATTAATAGGAAAAGGAAAACATTCTGACTACACACACCCCTCACAGACCTAGAAGAGGCATGGTCAAGAAGGTGCAGATGGGCAGCCAAGAAGAAACATGACAGGGATCTCTGCAAAGGCAACAAAACAGCACTGGGGGAAAAGCCATGGAGGACAATGGGTAGAAGAGAAAGAAGTAATAAAACAGTAAATATTTTTCAGCAGAGGAAGTTAAGGAATCTCGTGAGATCTCTTGGAGAAAGGAATAGTAATTTAGCAAGAACTTATTAAGGCTTTCAGAGGGAGTACAATTTACCCTTATCTCTCTGTTCTTCCTGAGTGGTTTCAAACCAGTAAATGATGTTGATGCTTATTGCTGAAATTGGTTTACCGTGAGGGAGAGCACAATTATGCTTCCAATGTGGGGTTGGTAGCAAGCCTAGATCTGGGCTCTCTAGTGGTCCCCAAGAGGCAGATTCAAATATTCCTGCTGCCTTTACCTACAAATTCCTGGCCTTTGCATGTTGTCTCTTTAATGGACACTCTACTTCTATCCGCAGAAGTACATTTTTGCTCACAACTTGCATTTTCTGGGCGTGTCCCATCACTGAGAAGCTATGCTTCATTTGAAGTTAGCCATGTATCTCAAATTCGTGCCATTTTCATTCTTTGGGGTAATGTCTTATTGTAATGGAGAACAGGGATACTTTTTGGCTTTACATTCCAGCTCAGCCATGTCCTAGCTGGACAGTCCTGAACAAGGCTTTATTTGTTAAGTGCTTGCTTTGAGCCCCTTTGGGATATTTTCAACCTCTTTAAACTAAAATGCAGCAAAAACAAGGCAGTTGGGACAAGAGTCAGATCAATCAGGGTATATGCACACAGCCAACATGTAGACAATGTTAGTCTTAGTACTTATTTCCAATTATATGGCATGCCATACCTTGCCATTTGTTATTCGCTAGCTAAAACATCTCTGTTTTGTACCCACTCCCTTTAGGATCTAGAAAAGAAATGTCTGACATCATTTTTGCTTGTAAAGATCATACAGACTGGTAAGGAAGACAAACGTAGGTCAATTGCAGTGCAGAACTTACGCATCATAATAGCCGTGTACACACGGCACTGTCCCCTGGGGACTTCAGAAGCTTTCACAGAGGTCCAAATATTTGTCAAAGGAGAAAGGAAAAAGAAAACTTAGTGCATGTTCTGTGAGAAAATGATGTTCACAGAACACTGTGGATAGCCTGAAGTGATTTGGAATTCTCAATGTCTATTTTGAAACCTTTAAACATCCTCCTCTCCATTGATATATAACTATTATGACTAAGTCGACCTCCTTAATCTATTTTCATGAGCATTAGAATTACAAGTCTAATGTAGTAATGAAATTTATTTCTAATTCTGCAACCTTTTATACTGTTTTAGAATAAAATTAGGAAATGAGCCATGCTGATATTATTAATATCAAGTTGATATAAAAATATACTCTTATAGATTTGATGTATTTACTACTTAAGTAATTGTTCAGTTTCACCCATTGATAAGCTTTGAAACTAAAGACAAAAACTAACTCATAGTTTGTTAAATGACTGAATTTTATATTTTTTGAAAGATTAAATGAATTTAAGCATAAAATGTGTGGATCCCCATTTCTAATGACCTTATGTAGTTTACTGTCCCATCACCAGAAAGCGATTATATTGTTCAAGATGGCGGATGCCATGATAAAGTTTCTCAGACCTTGGAGGTGTCTGTAAGCTAGGTCAGTCATGAAACCATCATAAGAGGACTTTGCTTGGCATTGAAGAACATGAATATGACATGGTATCTTAGTTAAGTGCTAACTTGACACAGCCAAGGGTCATTTGTGAAAAGAAACCTCAATTGAGGAATTGTTTAGATCAGATTGACTTGTTGACATATCTTTGGGGGTGTTTTCATCTTTACCGATTAGATAATAATCAAGTGATTATTAAAAATGTGAAATGATTAACAATAATCATTGTAGACTGCACCATTTCCCGAGCTAAATGAAAACGTGGGTTAAGCATGAGCAAAAAAGCAAGCCAGCCAGGACCTTCCCTCCATGTTTCCTACCATCGAGTTTCTGCTAAATTCTTCCCTAATTCCCATCAGTGATGGAATGTACAATCTCCAAAATAAAACAATCCCTTTACCACTGCCCCTAAGTTACTTTTGCCAATAATGGTCAACAAAGCTAGGACACATGCAGTCATTGACAATGGAAAGAATACAATTTAGTGAAACCAAAGTTTTTGACTGCTAGACTATAGAGAGTCCTGTGTGTACTCACAGGGCTCCGTGAACAGAGACTTCACAGATAGAGTGAGATGTGCAGGTAGATGTGAGCACAGGACTTGAAAGGATACAGAAGCTGCTCTTTTTATGCCCTGGCATCTTAAGTGGTTTTAAAACTGGATATTTTCCATCTTGTTCTTTTCTTAGAAGGCATGCCTTTCCCAGGTCATTTTATGTTTATCGTTGATTTACGCTGTATAGTCTTTGCTGACATGTGAAATGAGGAGGAGGAATGCTGTGTCACTGTTGTGGGTAAACTTCGTGAAAGGGAGAAAATACGAATGATGGATTGTGACACAGCAATGAGAGGAGGAATGCAGTCTTAGTGGAGGGTCTGTGCACAGGCTCTCTTTAATGCCTGATATTCCTTCACTCTGCTTTCTAAGTAGAGCCCCGCATTCCCTGAAAATGGTACTATCTACAACTGAAATGCCTGTATTTCTCCCTCCATCAGCAAGCACACTGTCACTGGACAGTACAGCTCATCTTAGAAATTAAACCCATCTCACTTAACTCAAATAATTGTACTATTTTAGCTCCAATGCCTAGAAAACTTGTCCTTGGGAAGGAGATGTTAGATCTTGGGGAAGAATGTTACCCTGAAGCTATATATCTTTGCTTGGATTTATATTACAGATTAGGTTTTTTGTATGGTGACTTTTCATGCTTTATTAGTACATTATTTAACCATAAGATTAGAGTGGAGCAATCCACCACCTAATTCTGCCCATGTTCCTTTGGCCCGCAGCCTTTGTTTTTCCATTTGAAAGTTCATTGCTGACATTTGCACACTCCCACAGAAGACTCAGTCAGTTTTGACCATAGATGCCCATTGTTCCAAGAGAGGGGACCTTCACCCCTAGGCACCAATTAAAATCTAGTGCTCCTCGCCCCTGCAGCGCTTGCTATGCAATGTAGTTCTGGCTCAAGGCCCGGGGGAACTGGTGGGATGCTTTCTTCTCAGTCTTGGTCTTACTTTTGTTCATGAAACAAGAAATCAAGACAGGCATTTCTCTGGAGTAGGAAGGGGTTAGTCACTGTGGCAGTGAACAGGGAGTCTCAGTGGAACACCCCACTTTAATGAAGGCCTCAGGTAAATGAAAACTAATGGGAAAAATTGAAAATTTCCCACAAGTTTATTCTAGACTCAAGCATCACAGTCCTCCAGTATCTTAGTTACGTGTACAGCCAGGGACAGGATCATCTGGAGCTAATCATGACTGGCCATATTCTATAGAAACTGAGAAAAGACCAACATCCCAGAGTGCTGTGAGTTAGACACAAATCTGTCTACTAGTCAAATTCTGTGAGTGGCCAGTACCTGGTAGGCTATTTGAACTTTGGAGTATACTTAACTTCCTTCCTTATCATCAGATTTAAGATAAGTACATTTAGAGCTTGAAGTTTAAGAATATGAATGTTATGGTAGCTTCTGACTAACCAGAAACTTTAAAATGCTAGTCTAAGGATTCCAAATTGGTTGTATTACCTCTGGTCATCTTTCCACTCCTCAGCCCTTTTCTCTCCCACTTTCTGTTCCTGGAAATATGACGCTGCTGACATTCTAAATTGTTTACTACTCAATCCTAGCAGCTAAATTGTTTTGGTATGCATAGTGTTAGGATAATCACAGTGGTCCACAAACGAATCTCACCGACTATGCTTGGATGGAGTCAAGAAAGTCCCAACTTAAGAAAATGAAATCAAGCTTGAAATTTGCCTTTCTCTAGTCAACTTAGTTTCTTGGATCTAAGCAGGTTAAAGCCAGATCAAAGACACTGTCCTCCTCCATGGAGAGAATCTCTTTTTCCACCTTCCACCTTCAGAGCCACGAGCAGTCTTAGATCTGTAAAGAAATTGATCCCCACAGCTATATTCTCATGGCTTCACTACTTGAAATTTTGCAGACTTACAAAAATTATATTTCTAGGAGGGTTTAAAATTTCTCAAGGGCCACAAATATTTAGTTTTATTCCCACCTCCCAAGCCTTGGTAGGAAACTCTAACATGAGTTTGAAGCTGGCTGCCTCCTTGGAGAGTCATAAATACACCTAATCACCAATGAGACAAATGACAGCACATGTGATTAAGCTGAGAGGATTATGCAGCCCCAACCATTTGGCTGTATTTGTTATGAATACAATCTTTAGCCCAGAATTCATTATCCTCTTCCTCCTATATAAACCCAACTCAAGGGAATCACAAAGACATTTGAAATAAATATGTGCGTGAGACCTGGGTGAGAATTGGACGTTACTCATCTGTAACTGTTTCACTGTAAGCTTCATTGCCTTACGTTTCCTTCTTAATTCCCTTCCTCCCTGCTTTGTCTCCTCTAACATTATTTACATCAAAGGGAGAATAGATAACACAAACACCAGACTACCTTGTGTGCTTACAATGTCATAAGAAATAATCTTTGAAATGGACATGTGTGTACAGCCAAACATCTCTCCTTGCAAAACTACAGTGAGGTAAGAGGAGTTATGACATGGCTTTGTCGACCCAAGGTTTAGTGGATAAGCCATCTTGAAGTGAAATGTAGCTTTTTTGCATTTCTGGCCAATGTTCCTACCATTGTGGTTCATGGTTTTCTAAATGTACCCTGGTATGCATGCCCAGAGGGCTACCTTTCACTTGTATTTATGTAGCTCAGCACTGATCCCTCCAGAGACCTCCAGTAATTATGATAGGATACTTAGTAATCAGATATGAGGATCTCAGATAATATACAAAGCACAGAGAGAATGGAATGGCCATGTGTTTTCATGTGCTGGGTCTGCTTGTGTAAAGCCATTTAGCCTTCTCATCTCTTCAAAGTAACAGCTGTGGCAGCTCCACAAGATGAGACCAATGCTTTTAGAGACCTGAAAAGACTCCTTATAAGTTTCTACTCCAGGCCTTACTACTGACCTATAGGAAGAACTCAATAATTGAAATAACTTTATGAGTAAATGCATAAAATAGCAAAAGACATTTGGTGGTCATGTTTGCTTTCTGGTTCCAAGTTTACAGTTGGGGATGGTAATCACCATAGACTTTTTATGGGAGAAGGAGCCCTGCACTATTTTCCTTCTCTGATTCCCTCTCCTGGTTTAGTGCTGAACTGATGGGCCAATCAGTTATCTCTGTCCATGCACAATATTTACCTGTGCCCAGAGGCAAGAGGTCTGATGGACCTGGCAAACAGCAAGTATCTGCTCTGAAGTAGCCTCTGTTGTTTGAATGATGTTGCTTCATGGATCCACAGCTGAAAAGTTGACTTTTCCTCATTGCATGGACATACTGGGTAGGCTGTAATTGTTCTTTCCTTGTTTAGCTTTGCTCATGGGCGCTGATTAGAACTCCCGTCCCAATGTTACCTTTACCTTTTATCTTTGACTTGTGCTTCTCAACGGGGGAGGAAAGAAGGAAAGGGTTTTGCTTCTCAAGGTCGTGATCATCATGAAGTGCAAGCTATGAAGTTCAACTGCCAGGACCTTCTGAGAGCTTTGTCATGGGATCGGGGCTAATGCAGAAGCAAGAAACTCCGAGAGGATGAGGATGGTCTTAAGAACTGCACTGCAAAGTTGATGGAAATAACCCCAGGAAGGGCACTGGTCAGGGCACATGGCTAATAACTGCAAGAGTTGGCCACCCAGAGAGTTCCCCAAGCTTCTTGGAAGGCACATATTAAGCACATATTACAGAAAGCTATAATTTCCTTTTAGGCACAGTCATTTCTCTGGTATGTATAGCAGTTGTCAGGTGTGCACAGTGAAAAGGTAGGTGCCGCAGTCCCACTTTCTTAGCTGTTTGTACCCTGCACTATAGCTAAGCCTTTGGCCTTTCTCAATACGCACAAAAATGCTCACTCAGGATATGCCCAGCTCCCTTTGTCAGAACTGATGGAATCGAGGGGCCAAATTGCTACTAAGTTCTTAAACCATACCACATATAAGCAACATCCTAGTTGCTTGTGACAACACAGATTGAGAAGCTCTAATCCTCAGGAATTCTAATAGAATAACTCTGACACTCTGCACCCTACCATTTCCCCATGTTCTCCAGTTCTCCAGTGCATGCAGGAAGAGCTATATTTATTTTCCTGTACACAGGAGGCACACTGAACTGACAGGAAGGCATTTTTTAATTGTTTTTCTTTTTTCTTTTCTTTCTTTCTTTATTTTTTTTTCTAAATTGTAAATACAAGTGGGTAAGGTTTTTAGCTTCTGAAGTTAAGACTTCAGAGCTAGCTGCCCTCTACTGGACAACATAGGATCTGATTTGAAATTCAACTATTGCAATTTGTACCTTTGACATAAATTCTTTGGCTTATTCTTTTTCTCCCAGAAAGACAACTGTATTGAATATTTGACTTCTGGATAGGATTGAGGTCAGGGAGTGCACGGATGAGCACAGCTGTAAGGAAATAGGATTCACAACCTGTAGGAATGAGGTAGGAAAATGGAGTGTTCAGGCAGCCATTGCCTCTTTGTTCTAATAGCTAGGAAGGAAAGACAGAAGGAAGGAAGGAAGGAAGGAAGGAAGGAAGGAAGGAAGGAAGGAATGAAGGAAGGAAGGAAGGAAGGAAGGAAGGAAGAGGCTGGGGTGAATAATACTTAGTTAGTATGCGGCAAAGAATGCTTACAAGCTACAAGTGTGCAGAGTCCTGGGGAGAGTAGGACTACAGTGTTTTCAAAGACATTTATTTGTTCAGCCCCTGGAGGAGGGCCTCTTGGAATGTTGTACTCTGAAAGTTCTGCTCCATTATCTCGGGGCTCTCACGTCATTCCTTTGCACAGCAAGTGGCTGTGTCTTGGTATGAAACACAGGCATCCCACACAGGCTTATTAGAGGCAGCTATTCAGAGAGCCCTTGAGAAAGAAACTTTAACAATACAAAACACATGTGGCGATTTAGAAAAAAAAAGAAGAAGAAGAAAACAGATTCGGGAACAACATTCTAAACTAAGGCACTGGGGAATTAGTAAAAAGGGTTATCATCGCTTTAAGTTCAAGCTGTTAAGAATAGTGTTTTATATGATTGTAGTTATTTCTGTTTATTCTCATTAAATTTGGCTTGGTTTTACCATGCTGGGACCAAGCCCAGGACTTCAGTCCAGCTCCAGAAAAAAGCAACTGTTCATTAACTTTTTTTTTCTAATGAGCATGAATCACCCCGGCTCTGTGTTGCTGGTCCCCTCTTCCCTCAGTATCTCCAATCTCTGCTTTCAGTTCATGTTACTAGTCTAAGACCCTCTCCACCCTCCTTGCTTATTTGACAAAGATGGGAGAGGTTCAAGTTCACTTTTAAGTTTATTTTATTATTAAAGATAACTTCTAGTTATATAACCTTGGCAGATCTGAAACCTGCTGTGTTAGCCAGGCCGGTCTCTAACAGAGATCAACCTACAATTAGCCTCACCAATGCTTGGATGAAAAACGTGTCATTATATCTGGCTTAAAATTTTATTTTGATGGTGAGTAAAAAAAATTTTCTAAAGTCAATGAATTATGACTGAATTTGATTCTCCCATCTCCTTCAAATCAAGGAAACATGGTATTCATCATAGACATCTTTTAGTCCACCATCCTATTGCTTCTCCTACCCCAATCACAAACAAGAGATGTGCCCTAAATTAAAGTAATGAAAGCAGACACCACCAACAGTCGTCCCTCATTGTGAGAACACATATGTGAATAAAGTTGCTTTCCCCTTTTCAGAGAACCATGTGTCCATGTGAGCCCAGCAGACTCTAAGGGTGTTTCTGCTGCAGGAGAGCTTATGAGTTGTCAGACATAGTGGAGATGAAAGCACAATGCCAAGCCAATGCCCGGATCAACCTTTTTCTTTGTACTCAGTGGTTCAACCTCCCTCTGCCCTCGTGTTGCCAGAGCGGGGCTGTCACTCATTTCCAGTTTGCAATTTGGCTGTCCTGTCTTTCAAGTTTCTTCACTGACAAGTGGGATTAAACATGGCTAGCAGAGAGAGCCTGGCATGATTAGGAAACATTCCCAGGAGACCAGCGCAGCCTGGATCATGCTGTCTTCTCGAAAGGGCAATCTGGTTACTACAGAGCATCTCAGCCAAGAAAAAAGCCAGTTCCTTCATGGCTAGCATTTCCTGCCCCTGCACACAAGGTCAAATTTCACTTCCACTGCCTGCGGGCCTGGAGGAGCTTTTGTGGCTAGGACTTTTTATTTGATGAAAGATATTTGTTGTAATTTGTCTTTATTTTGATTTTTGATATTTTGATTATTGATTTTTCATCTTCTTGAATGCTAGGCAAGCATTCTAACCCCTGAGCTTTATTATGAACCCATTATTTTATTTTTATGTTATATATGTATGCAAGCAACAGATGAGAGACAGCTAGGGAGCGAGCCAGAATGAGGAGCACAAGAACTGAAGCATGTGTGTTCCCAGGAGAAAGAGAGGTGGGGAGGGAGGAGGGGAGAGAGACAGAGAGATTGGGGGGGGGCACACTCTTTGGAATACAAAAAAGAGAGACCAGGCCAAGACAGTCCAATCCCATGACTTGGCTGGAACCTCATAGCTTGCTCTTTTACAACTGACTGTAAAGTGGACAGCTGCTTTGAGGCCCTCTCAGCTTTTCTCTGAACAAGTTCGCTATCCCTTTTCTTTCCTTTTTGTCTTTTGTCTTAGCTTTAAAATTTTGCGACAACCAGACCAAAAACGTGGTATGGACCATGTTATTTGGGAAAGAAAATGGTCTGAGAGAATCAAGGAAGAAGAAAACGTTCTCCTCCAGCACTGGGGAAAGTGGGACAGTTTGGGAGACGATGTTCCTCCAAGTAGGTCCCAGCCCTGTGCTCCCAGATGATGCCCCTCCCTGCAGATCCCAGTCATATTCCCAGTGCAGGAACTGGTGGGTGTTCCTCCCTGTGCAGTGAGGAAGACATCATGGTGTGAATGGGGCTCATTAAATAAAATAGCTCATACAATTATATATACATATACTTTGGGGGTCAAAAGAGGGTGAAGGCATTTGGCAAATGCACTGAGTGGAGATCACCACAGGCTACCTTGTCATGCGCAAATTTCTCCATTGATGTGCAAAGTCAGCATACTCTTATAAATCTTCCTAAATTCAAAGGTCAACCTTAAATTCTGCTGTGCTACTCTTTCAAATTCCTGTTTTCTTGGGGCAAATCACATCACGGCTCAACCCCTGAGTGTTCTGTGTGGTATATTGTGAGATTCTTACCAGTATAAAATTTTGCTTTTCCAAACTTTGCTTTTCCAAAATAAACTGGATATTCATTCTGGTATGTCTTCTGACGAAAGTCTCACAGCACAGTTGTCAAGAAAGGTACGGTTTTCACAGAACCTAGCTTATTCATGTTATTGTAGGAAAAGGACTGTGGGAGACAAATGACTTTAGGTTAGGCAAAGTTGGACTAAAAGGTGTGTACTCCAAATTCCAGGCATGGAGGGATATTTGAAGAGACTTGACTTATTTTTTTTCTTCTTGGTTGCATAGTAGCTTGTATTTCATTTCAGAACCAGGAAATGGAATCTAGAATTCTACCATCTAGAAAATGAGAAAGTGCGAGCTTTTTTGTCTCTCATTATTATTCAAACAGGAAAGGACTACCATCGATGTGAAGACATATTGGAGTAATATGGGTCAGGACTGGGGAGGTAGCTCAGTTGACGCCTTGGTTGTGTCCTGCATGTCTGGAGAAGGAGGCCATGTTGTTACATAATAACAAAGAAAGAACAATGGTTGAGATGTAAAAATAAATGAATGAAATAAAAACAGGAAAATGGAGAAAATAATAGAGCAAGCAGGAGGTTCCTTGTAGCCATGGTTTAAAAGTTGTTTCTCATATGGGGTCTCGAGCCCCTTCAAACTCTTTCAGTCCTTTCTTTGATTCCTTCAACGGGAGACCCGTTCTCAGTTCACTGGTTTGCTGTTGGCATTCGCCTATGTATTTGCTGTATTCTGGCTGTGTCTCTCAGGAGAGATCTGGGCTCCAACTGCATAGGTAGCAATGAATATCCTAGTAAGAGCACCAGTGGGAGGGGAAGCCCTTGGTCCTGCCAAGACTGAACCCCCAGTGAATATGATTGTTGGGGGGAGGGCGGTAATTGGGGGAGGATGGGGAGAGGAACACCTGTATAGAAGGGAAGGGGGAGGGGTTAAGTCGATGTTGGCCTAGAAAGCAGGAAAGAGAATAACAATCGAAATGTAAATAAGAAATACCCAAGTTAACAAAGATGGAGGAAAACAAAAAATTGTTTCTCCAAAAAGATGTACTTGGAAATGGCCATCCATAGAGCAATGGAATTTCAAAAGGAGAATAGAAGTTTGCAACCGAGATAAAGCAATAGGGTTGCCTCGTTTTAATTCCTACCTCAGCCAACAATAAACATCTAATTGCTTTACTTAAACTGTACCCGGTTCTGATAGGCACACAAAATCATACAGCTTTGGGTGCCACGATTTAAGATAGAGCATATCCTATGAGCTCCTTGCATGGGTATAGGACCAAGACATCACTAAAACAAAATCCTGTGCATTTATTGAGCTGATTTTAATACTTATCTATGACATTAGCTCCATACAGAGAAAGCTTTGAGCGAATGTGATTTAGTCCAGGCATTTGAAGGACCCTAGAAGGGAAGTTTAGTGTGACCCTTTGGAAATTAGGAAGACAGAAGAATGTGTTGACTTTGCAAACCAATGGAAAAGCTTTCAGGTGACAAAGCAGACGGTGGCGGTCCAGACTCACTGTGTTCTCCAAATACCTTCACTGCAGAAACTGCTTTGACCCAAAAGGAGTGGGAACTCAGTTGCCATTCAGTGTGTTACTGGCAGTGATGCTGAAGAAGGCTGTGTGAAAAGAGGCTTTTGTAACACACTGCCTGGTGGAATGCAATTACTAGGAATGGAATGCAGCCAGGGCAATTGCTGTTAATATCACTACCCTTGCAGAAAGTTTCCAGGGAGCCATAATGACTCCGAATGGTCAGGACCTCTGTTTTATATCTCAGTGAAAAGCCTGCAAAACCACAGCCCAAAAATCACCAGCCAAGAGAAATCACACTTTTCTTGCCTGGATCTGCAATCTCAACATCTGAGCTGAGAAAGAAGGGACAAGCAATTGGACCTTGGGGCTCTTGGAGGAGCGATGCAACCCAGAATCACAGTGCTTAGTCAATGAAACTGTTTATTGTATCATGTCTAAGTTCCATTTAAAGGGGGAGTCCTCACTTCCAAAGGAGGTAGCTTAACATTAAGTCTGCTACTTGGTTTCTATCCAGAAATAGACTTTAGTAGGAGAAAGTCCTTTATCTGCAGTCTGTATCCTCCTAACCAATGGAATCCTCCCTCTCTTGTATCTCTCATCCCTCCTTTGCCAACCTACATTGCAGAACAAGCTAAAAGAGAAAAGAGACAAGACAGCTAGCAGAGTACCCTTGAATTAGTCAGAGAAGAGTGGCGAGCACATGTGTTCTCCTGATGCCTTTATTCTGTCCAAGACTATGCCAATTAAAGCAGAAGGTCTTAACTTCAATTGCAGCCTGATATGAATTCAAGTGGGAGAGGGTGCTGAAATGAACCATGCAGTTTTACATGTGAGACGGTTACCTGGGAATATGGAGTTTCCTCCTTTGAAAGGCCTCCTCTCAAATTAGACTGTAGTCTTAAAGAACTGTGGTCACTGTCTAATTTGTAATTTTTCCATTGCTCTAAACACCCAATGTGACAATTATTTTCATGAAGCTCTCCTTTTTGTTTCCTTGAGAACACAGCGATATGTAGTCCCATACCTAGGACTAATAGATGTCATACCCAGATTATGTATGAACCTATATTACTCTTTTTCCTTATGCCTGAGCTTAGGATCTGGGTCCCACAAATGGCAAACCCAGCACAAAGACTGAGTGCCCTTGGGCAACTTGTCACTTCTCCCTGGAATGTGAAAATAAAATTCTTCGCATCTTCGGATCTTTTAAAATGAGTTAAATGGGTAATAACCTTAAGATGGCACAGGAATGCCATGGGGTCTTTTCTTCCTTACATATTCTAGTCCTTTGATGTCTACTGCAATTTGCTCTCTTTCCTTGACCTTTACTTTGTAAAACTAAGGAGTAATTTGCAGCAGTTCTCTTTCTGCACAGCAGCCCTGAAGGCA
Source organism: Rattus norvegicus (assembly GCF_021556685.1). Taxonomy (NCBI): domain Eukaryota; kingdom Metazoa; phylum Chordata; class Mammalia; order Rodentia; family Muridae; genus Rattus; species Rattus norvegicus. The sequence goes on along the minus strand of NC_141534.1, from coordinate 262,655,119 downwards.
ATGGCATCCAAGCCTTCCAGGAGCCAAGTTACCTTTTCAAGAGTCAGTTAATCCTTTCAAATCTTCCTAGCTAGTCCCTGATCACTCTCATCAAGCTGACAGTCTAATACTTATTTGAAAACATCTTTTAATCTAACCATTTGACTTGTTATTTTTAAATACCCCTTTGGTTTAATTTGCACTACAACATCTATTAGCAACTGAACACTGTGAATGATCTGAAATTTCTACACGGAGACTGAACTGTTTTCTCGTCTTCTTTGGAAGGCTTCAGGAGCCTTTATTAGGAAGGTTTTATAGGCTCAGACAATTGAACCATAAGTTTTCCAACTCCATCTCTCATGTTCTTTGTTTGCATGCAATCTTAGTATATTCATGAAAGTTCAAGGCTATGAAATCACCAGGAGTTGGTTTACACTCATCTGTATAAATGAATACCATTTTTCCTTTTTTTTATTGGTTCTTTTATTTATTTACACTTCACATGTTGTCCCCCTTCCAGGTCCCCCTCCAAAAACCCCATCTCCCATCCCCCTTCCCTTCATCTCTAAGTGGGTGCTTCTCTACCTGCCTACCCACTCCTCCCCCGGCCCCCAGCATCACCCTATGCTGGGGCATCGAGCCTCCACAGGACCAAGGACCTCCCCTCCCATTGATGCCAGATAAGGTCATTCTCTGCTACATATGCAGCTCGAGCCATAGGTCCATCCATGTGTACTTTGTGGTTGATGGTTTAGTCCCTGGGAGTGCTAGGACTTTCCAGCTAGTTGATATTGTTCTTCCTATGGGCTTGCGATCCCCTTCAGCTCCTTCAGTCCTTCCCCTAATTCTTCTCCTGGGCTCCCCAGGCTCATTCTGATGGTTGGCTCTGAGTATCTGCATCTGTATTAGTCAGCAGTTGTTTCCTACTTAGTGGGTCACTAGCCCTGGAGAGATTACAGTCTTTTCTATTGCATCTTCTCTGAGTACAATCCAATGCCAGGAGCTATTTTAGTATGTTCATTAGACAGTCAATATACTTAGGACTAGAATAATGACTGACTAAGAGCATTCAATGGGCAAGGATCTATATTCAAATCTTCAACACCCACCTGCCAACCCCAAAATTCCAGAGCAGCCATCAGAGTGACTGTAATGTTTGTGCATTGCCATGCAGAGACACAAGGATACCCTGGACTCGCTAGCCACCAGCACACTTCAAGATTCAGTGAGGATTTTGTCTCAGAGGAATATTGCATAAAATGATATAACACGGCACCTGATATTTTCCTTTGATCTCTATATATAAGGGAGGGGGGGACAAGTATGAATTCACACATACACACAGAGATATGCACACAAAGACACTTGCAGATTTCTGTGCTCTCATTAGATTTTCTAAACAACTGAAGCACCTTTTGTTTAAAAAAAATCTTTTAAATTGTATTCATACTTTCTCACTACATATTTTATATTGGTATGTATTTCATTATGTGAATTTTAAATGTTATTCTCTTGTTGGAGTTGTTACAGATGATAATATACAATATACATTAAATTTGCTGAATGAATTTAAGACATGTGTAGCATTTTAAGGCTAAGTAATTTTCATGCTCTTATTTGTGCAGTTGAAGAATTTATCCCTGACCAAATACTTTATATAGCTCCATTATTAAGGTTTTAATGTAACAAATTGTAGTTTAATTTGGCCTCTAAGGACAATAAAAGGCTTATATTGGTCTATAAAGAAAAATTCTGGATGTAACATACAGCGTCTCTCCTCCAGGAAGCCTCCTTCTTACCAAGCATGTTAACTTCCTCGGCCTATTTGCCCTTCCTCCTACAATACTTACAGATGGTGGCATTTGATGATCATCTGTTGCTGTACCATGGAAATCCTAGCCTGATTCACTCACATCACCACAATATCTGTTTGCTAGAGTAGTTTCCATGTTGGAAGTTCTATTTTGGATCTTCAGAGTAGATCTCCTCACAGTGTCTGAAAAGAAACACAAATGGCACCATGTTTTTGTCCCTACATTCTCGTCCCTCTTACTCTAAAGTTGATGATCCCTGAGTCTTGCTTCTATCTGTGTGTACTACTTGACTGGGTAGCCACTTTTCTAACTATTGGAAAACACTTATAGAAAGCATTTGTCATTTAAAGGTTTTATAGAGAAAAGGCAGAGTTTCTCAAAGTTTCTGATTGCAGTCCTTTTCTTAATATTGGCTGTGGGCTGACAAAGTCATTTATTGTATGGTAGGTCAAATCTAAATAAGATCATGAAAATACAATTGGTATCTTCTTAATAGGCAATGCAAAAAGAATGTCGGCCTGACCAAAAAACACTGAGGAGAACCTACAGGTCTCAAGTGGATTCATGAGGGCACCTTCACGGTGTGACTAAGAGAAACTGATGCTGTGAGCATGGGGAAGGAGGCAAGCATCAGATGATAAAAGATTTTGTAGAATGTGCTGAAATGTTTGGATATTACACAGACCCAGGAAGGAATTTGTTAGAAAGTTTCTGCAGAAAGTGCACATGATCAATAGTTCATTCTCATGAGTCAAGGAAGGGCAGGTGTGGAGGCAGTGCAAGTGCTCACAGGCTTAGGAAACATGTTCTGTCAAAGGAGAGAGTATGCTTCTGTTTACCAGGAGATTCTGAGGAAAAGACTTCAGCAAACAAAACTACTCTTTGGTGGATGCAGCCAGTCTACCTCACTCATGGCTAAAACATAAATACCTCTTAGAATGGAAGGCACAGGCTTAGAACCAAGGGGTTAGTGGACAATGAAGCCAAGCATTTTTAAAGTCTAAGCATCGGAAGTTAAGGAGAACCAGAAAGATAACTGCAATTGTGCTCATTAAATTCTGGTCGTAGGGTTAACATGCAAGTGTAATCTGCAACCCATTTTTATTCATCATTTCTTAGATGCTTAAGAAAAAAACACCTTTTCCATGACTACTCTTTAAATACGTAGAGTTCACTTTAAGACTTTAGGGGTGGGGTTTTGCTTTGGTGATTTAAACACAAACTCTAAGGAATGTGCAGATAATTTTATTTGGTTCTAAATTTTTGAATAATGGTACGTATTCTATGGATATTTTTGCTTTTACAGATGGAGGATGGGATGGCTAGTTTATCTCCTGGCAATTTCTTGCCATGGCAGAAATTTAAAAAGTATAGCAATCACCTCCACATACTGACCCAGAACTTTCTCCTTCATAAGGAATGTTTACAGATGTCTAAATTTCAAAACATAATCCCCTATTGTCTCTTCTGACAAATAGCATTTCACTCTAAATTTTCCCCAAGAGCAAGAGATTAATTATTTCTATTCACAGTTGTTAATTATGTTTTCAAACTGAAGCTGACAGAGCAACTAGTCAAAGTAGTCCCCAAGTTCACTACCTTCATTTTTAAATAAAAGACTGTCTTAATGTCACAATTATTACCCACCTCCTCTCCTTCTTTCTTATCCATACATTGCTTAATGTTGCCTTTGTTCTGCACAACACAAAGATTTCAAAATACTTTCCTTTTTATTTTTGATACTCTTCCTACAAATTAGCCCCAAACCCAACCTACATTCAACTTGCAAGATAAGATGGTTGTTAAGTGGGCAAATGTCATTTTCTCTACCAGAAGTCATTTGTACTGGAGATGTTTAGAGATTTTGATATGAAAAATGTCCTTGTAGAAACCAAGCATAATAGGAAACTTTCTCCAGCAATTCTTTGTTGCAAGCTTATATTGGGAGCTTAGAAGATCTGCACATCTATGTCACGGCAAGCTAGCTCATCACATCCCTTCAAACCTGCATTTGGAACCTGTTTATCAGCTACCTACAGTTTAGAGAATGTTGTTCTCAGCCTGCATCCTTTGATTGAATTAATAAACAATACACAATCTGGCACAAGCCAAGATGTGCCACTGAGATAACCAGGCCTATAGGTCTGATAGATTGGGGAAGACATAATGAGCATCACCAAGACCCAGAAAGCTCTAATTCTAACCATCTTCAGCCATACTAGCAGAATACAGTTTAGTCATTCAGATGTACAGAGTGCTGTGATCTGAAAACTAGCACCAAGCCACTAGAGAACTGTTCATGCTTTTGTGTGTGTCTTTCTAGGCTTTGGGTTAAAAACTAGCTTCAATAAATGGGATCTGGGTGCTATGTTTTGCATAACTCCTCAGTGTTCTTTATTCTCTAAATGACCAACTATTTTTAAATGATATAAAATATACTTCTTAGAGGAAAAGTTTTGATATGTTATTTTGAGAATTCTGCTTTCTAGGGATTAAATATGATCAAAATGCTCTGTATGTGTGTATGCAATTATCAAAGAACTGATAAAATAATATAAAACTCTATTCACCATTGAACCATGAGTTTGATCTATTGGCGTGTCAGTTAAATTTCCCCTATTAAGTTGTGAAGCTGGGGGTTGGGGATTTAGCTCAGTGGTAGAGCGCTTGCCTAGCAAGCACAAGGCCCTAGGTTCGGTCCCCAGATCTGAAAAAAAGAAAAGGAAAAAAAAAGTTGTGAAGCTGGCTATTTCTGCTCTACTGAATAATTTTGTGGGTCCAAAGTCTGTACTCTAGGTTGGTTGCATATTATGCTGCTGGCAGAAAGAAACATTGCCAGTGCTCAGGTAGAAAATAATTTCTCTATTTTCCCAGAATCAGGAGTGACAATATTATCCTTGGAAGATAAAATTCATTCACCATATGCATCAAAAAGGCACTTTATTTATTTTAAAGTCAATACTTTTTAAACATGGAAATCTATTTTTACATGTGTGTGGTCATTAGTTTTTACTGTCAACTTGGCACAATGTATAATCACCTGAAGAGAAAGATCTCAGTTGTGGAATCACCTAAATCAGTATACAGCAAAAGTATTAGAAGACCTCACCAGCTACTGGTCAATCCCACATGAGACAGTATACACAATTGCAAATGAGGCAGTGAGTCCTGTTGTATGGCTTACTGAAATCAGAACCCTATCTCTATATGGCAGCCATGTAGGACAGACAGGGAATGGTTCTAATTCCTGTAATAAGCTTTGCTTGATCCTTTAGCCAAACATAGCATCTGTGAAATGTGCGTAGCAATACTGCCTTCCCATGTATAGATACATTTGTGAATTTAAGATCCCCAGGGGTCAGGTCAGTAAAATGGCCCAGTAGGTAAATCCTTACTGCGCAACCGTGATGAGCTAAGTTCATCTTAGGGATTCATTATTGAAGGAAAGAACTAACAGTCACAATATGTCCACTTGCCTTCACATATCTACTCTGCACATATGCGCTTATCTCTCCCCTCACATCACAAGAGACTTAGGGTTTTTGGTAGGATAAAATTGAACCATGGGACACAAAGAGACATTCCCTTGGTAGCTTCATTATGGAATAGCACCTCACAGCTCAGAGAGGTTAAATACAAATAGCTTGACTTCTCGGTCGAGATTACCTACTGCTCTTTTAGCAATGTTCTTCTGGAGGAGCTTATAAGTTATTTTTGCTTTCTATACTTTGTGCTATGCATGGGATATGATGGCTATGGTTACCCAGCTTCTACGAGTAGAGCTCCAGCTTGAGAAAGACATCAGCTGGTAGTTGCTGATTGAATGGATCAAAAACGCAATAAGCAAATTGGCTTTCTGTCGAGGTCAGTGTGGACACACAGCAGAGATGATGCTGGATAGGATTTGCATTCATGTTTCATCCCAAGGGTTACTGAAGAATTTTGTTTTGCATGACTCCCCCCACCCCCAGCAGATCTGGTTTAAAAATTCATGGGTACATCTGGCTTTTTGTTTCTAATTCATTTTTCATATATTCTGGCACAACCCCCATAAAAAAAACTCAACAAGATACCAAATTGGAAATGGGCTGCATATGGAGCTTGGGTGGGGGGGGGTGTGCAATTTTCACAGAAATTGCAGAAGAATCGATGTGGAACTAGAAAGAGGTCAAGGATCTCAAGTTAGCAGCTTCACCTAGGAAGGAATCTAGTCAATCAGTCTTAGAGGGAAAAGATCTCAGTTAGCCAAATGATCTGTTGGGGTCAGTGGATCAATGTGTAAGTTGGCTTCACTCGTTTGTGAATTTCAAGGCATTGGAAGGTATTTGAAGTGCTCAGCTTAGACAAAGAGAATCAAAGCAAAATAGCAGGAGATAATCCAAATGCATCTCCTAGTGAAAGGGTGGTCAGTGTGAAAAATGATTGTGAGCCTAGCTGAGAAGGCTGCTGCTTCAAGGTAAAATTTATTCTTCATCTGAAGTGAAAACTCTAGCTTAACTGTGGAAATGCCAAATTTAATTTTGATTCAGTTTTATATCACTTAATCAATGAGTTTCTGGTCCTAAGACTCTCCCTTTTTCTCCATTCACCTCCCTCTTCTTCCAGAGAGTGAGAAATGATATTTAGCCTCAAGGCTCAGCTTTAATAAACAAAGTGACCTTTACATTTTAGCTCCAAGGAGTAAATATAATTTTAGAGGTGCCATTGGCAATTGAGGCGTGGTAGGGAGTCTTAGACTCTAGCGGAACGCTAACAGACTTTACCTCCAGAGAAGCAGAAATCCGATAAAGGGTCTGGTGAGAAATTCTGGGTGTCAAGGACAACTACATTGTGAAGATGTGCAACAGTGGACTTAGAAAAAGTGTCAAGTTTCTATAATTTGAAAACTGACTTACTGTAGACTGTGTCTGCACTGCCCATGGCACTGGCTCACCTAGATTTCAATGTGTAAATGAAGAAATTCCTCATGTTACAGAAAGATACCACAGATTTCTTTTAAAGAACAAGCTGTTTTTGTATATATTGCTAAATAAAAAGGCAGAATATGGGACCCCAAAGCTATAATACACTTCCACAAGACAGTGAAGAATAATTTTTTTTGGAAGGGATGGCATTTGGTATATGGGTGTGATACACTAAAATTTGATTTCCCCATAACCTGAGTAGAATATTTCTTAATCCAGAAAAAGTCATATAATCTTAGAACATGAGAAGGAGACCATAAACCATCTTTATGAAAATGTGAATTCATCTGACCCTATCTGCACAGGAGCAGTATTAGACCTGGTCTCTTACTCACTAGACACTGCCCTCCCCCAGTACATATTTGGAGGTTGACACACCTTCGTCTCATTTCGCTTTAGACCACGTTATGACGCCAGTGTTGCAGCACCTTTCCTTAATGAAATCTTATTGGCTAACTTCAGCTAACATAGCAAACGCCTTCTTCCACCTTCACCACCAAGAACCACAGACAGCAGCAGCGCCCATGGTTATAAAGGCTCACAATACTGAACATTTGCTATCTCTCCAGACAGGAGGGGCCGTCTACATCAGAACTTCTCACCACTCCACAGCCCAATAACCCGCATCCCCTGCTTGTTTTGGTGCCATTTGTATGATTTATTATCTAGTCTCATAAATGAAACTGGAAATACTTATTTTGATCTGTAACTGCAGATTCTAGATCCAGCATTAACAGTTACTTAACAACGTGTTGAGCCAGAAATAAGTATTTGTCTGTTAATGTTCAAAGTTTGTTTCTCAGAGTGTTAGTTCTCGAAAATCCCCATGGGAAAAAATAGATCCTGATTTGAGTACACATGGCAAACTTTATCTTTATCTCCTTTCTCTTGCTTCAGAGCAGTTTAAGAGACTTTTAGAACCCAAGACTTATTGTTTCCTTTTTTTTTTTTTTGTGATCCTCACATCTACAGCACAACTACTCTTTTGCAACATAAAACTACTCATTTCACTGAGGAAATGCTGTCTGTGTGCTTTGTTTTGGCTCTCTGTTCAATAAAAATGGGGCCAATTTATGAACTGAACATTGTTGTCATTTCATAGCTGCCGACAGAACTAAATGATTGGCATGATGAATGGTTTCTAAAGATCACATGATTGGGCAGAAGAACTCAGTTAAATTGCTAATCTCAGGTAGCATGTGCTTGACATAAAATCACTTGACTAGCAGGTAAGCTCATTTGAGCCAATTACCTAGGGACTTTTGAGCCTGGGCATGTCATAGAAAGGAAAAGAGAAAATGTAGCTGAGCAGAGAAGTTGCAGAAGTAAGAGCCTTCCAGTGACTAAGGTGTGGCTCTCTGCATCCATACCTGACCATTGGCTATGCATCCATCCTTGACTCTATCAAGACTATGGCAAGAAAAGAAGTGTAAAAGGCCCAAGCGTATATCCATAGCTTGGAATATTTGGTTTCTCCAGTCAACAGTTGTGCCCAAATTGTGCCTAATTGTGGCTTTGCGTGGTTAGAAAATTTCCTTGAATTTGGCTGTAAACTGCATTGCATTACCACTGCCAGCTGAGGAACTTCTTACCTACAAATGTAAAGTATAAATGCATCTCAGGATTTCTTCCTTTTTAAATCTGTCATGCCTCTCCTTCCCACATCAAACATACACACACACACACAGACACACAGACACACAGACACACAGACACACAGACACAAAGACACACAGACACATACGCACACATACACACACACACCTTCAAAATTCATTATAGTTTCAAATGGCTTATTATTCAGACTTCTCTTACAGCAGGAAACACTTTTTTGTCCTATAAAACTTGAATGTCAATATTTATAACTATATATATATATATTACATTGAATAGCATTTGTTGTCTCTATGTCAGTGCTGTGGACCAGATGTTTTAAATCATTCTCTGATGTCTGTCAGTTCAGCACGAGGCTGCCAGGTGATGCTAAAGATGACTTAAGTAAACTTGTATTAGAAGGAAGAAATGAACAGTCTAATGGCAAACATCTTGCTATTCCCCAAGGAATAAAAGCTTCCTCCCTACAATATCTGTATTTCAAAAGTCATGTTTCTCGTTTCAAAAAAAAATGAAAGGAAAAGAAAAGGAAAAACAAAAGGAAGAAAGAAAACATCAGATAACCTCAATGGCTTTTAAAGAGTTCTATTTTTGAGGGATATTTCTATTTTTCATGAAAATGTTTGCAAGTAAAATCAATAATAAGGATTAATTTAGTCTTGTCATTTATGAAATAAGTTCAAAAATCTACATGTGAATTAACCTTTGTTTATTTATATAGTTTTTAGTGGTTTTATAATAATGTGAAAGAGTTGGCTGATAAGTACACTAATTCCATGATTTTTGGGCAAGAGGCCTTCTTCCTGTGTTATGTGGGAACTCATAGCTTCGGTATGAGCTCTGGAAATGACAAAAACGTTCTGTAATCTCTAGAGAAATAATGGCACTCCTATACCTCTGATCATTCTCTTGAGGTTCACTTCTATTTCTGAGAGGACATCCTCATTAATGTTTGTAAAAGGCTATGTAATGCTTAAGTGAAAAATAAAGAGGCTACATGAGGGTAAAATTTTCCTAAATGCCAGCTTTAGAAACTTGAGATGTTTTTATGCAATCAACTGTTCTGAACATCTTAAAATTAATGATAAAGAGACAAAAATAAAAACTTGTGAGTTGATGACCTAGTAAATAATAGAGAAAACGTGTTTCTCTGTGGCCGTTTTTCTCAGCCCACAGCCTCTGAAATGCTGTGCACATGAGAATTTCTAGTCTTTTAATTGTTTCGGGCTTCAAGTAGGCACCTGGGCTCTCGTGTGTGTGTGTGTGTGTGTGTGTGTGTGTGTGTGTGTGTGTGTGTGCGTGCGCGTGTGTGTGTGTAAATAATAGACACAGAGTGTTACTTTATGTTTTTTTCTTCCAAAGTATAATGAAAATAGAAACTGTACATAAACAGCAGTACAAGTGCAAATAAGAAAAACTCCTATACTTTTAACTAGAGAAAGAGCATCAACTGGCGACCTATCTGCCTTAGTTGGGGTTTCTATTGTTGTGAACACTCACCAAGACCCTGACAACTCCTTTGATGGAAAACATTTAATTGGGTCTGCCTTACAGTTCAGAGGCTGAGTGCATTATTATCATGGGAGGAAGCAGGATGGCTTGCAGACAGACATGGTTCTGGAGACAGACCTGAGAGTTCTGCATCAGGATGGACAGGCAACAGGATGAGAATGTGATCCACTGGGCCTGGCTTGAGCTTCTCAAACCTTAAGCCTATGCCCAGTGTAGCCCTTCCTCCAATAAGGCCACCTTGTCCTATAAGGCTACATCTCCTAATCATTCTACTCCCCATGTGCCTCTGGGGGCCATTTTCATTCAAACCACCATACTATCAGATGACTTTGAGAGGTGATAAGCTAATGACCAAACATGAAAAGGAACAAGGTGGAAAACATAGCTTCTTTACCATGAATGAAACTAATGTGTGCACACCAAGTTCCCGGTTTCTAGCTGCCACCTAGAAGCATCATCAAAAGTGAGATAAAACCTCAGGATACAAGATGGGTTTTCAACTCCTTGATAAAAATATATACATTTCTAATTTCTTTCCTTCATATAACTGAATGGTATATCTCAAAGGTAATTAAAAAAAAAACATACTGCGGGGAAAGAGAGCTGAACACACAGGAGTGCAGACAGCCTGAGGCTGCAGGACAGACAGCGACTTCTGCACACCTCTGCCCATATCTCCAGTCCAAGGGGAAACTGCACAGTGCCTCTGGACACAGGAATATAGGAACAGTGAGCTGCCTGTACCAACAGTTCTGGTCTGCGCCCAGGACTGAACTGAACCAGACAAACAGCTCCCTGCACCCAAATCCTGTTGGGGAGAGAGCTCGACCCTCAGAAGTTTGGACACTCCTGAGAAATCAGAGGAGACTGTCCTCTGCCACAGTCCAGACCCAAGAGGAAATTACCCAGTGCTTAAGGTGCCTGCAGTGTGCAAGAACCTAGGAGCAATCAGGGGCAGGACCCTTTGATTCCTGCCCACGCCTAGAGCTGAAAGACAGTCTCCAGGAGTGCTGAGACACCTGAAATCAGAGTACCTGTTCTCAAAAAAACTAAAAGAAAACAGAAAATAGTTCTACAGGAGTGTTGATGCAGATGCCTACAGAAGGGTCAAGTCACTCTCAGAAACGGCAAGACAGGCAACCACCAGAGACAATGTCTAGAGGCAAGCACAGGAACCTAAGCAACAGAAACCAAGACGACTTGGCATCATCAGAGCCCAGTTCTCCCACCAAAGAAAATACTGGATATCCAAACACACTGGAAAAGCAAGATTTAGATTTAAAATCCAAGTTTTGATAATCATGGAAGACTTTAAGAAAGACATAAAGAACTCCCTTGAAGAAATGCAGGAAAACACAAGTAAACAAGTAGAAGCCCTTAGAGAGGAAACACAAATATCCCTGAAAGAATTACATGAAAAAACAACCAAACAGGTAAAGAAATTTGAAATGAAATAGAAACAATAAAGAAAGCACAAAGGGAGACAACTCTGGATACAGAAAACCTAAGGAAGAGACAAGGAGCGGTAATACAAGCATCACCAACAGACATAGAAGACATAGAAGAGAGAATCTCAGGGGCAGAAGGTACCATAGAAAACATCCACACAACTGTCAAAGATAATGTAAAATGCAAAAATCTCCTAGCTCAAAACATACAGAATATTGAGGACACAATGAGAAGATCAAACCTAAGGATAATAGGTACAAAAGAAAGTGAAGACCCCTATCTCAAAGGACCAGTAAATATCTTCAACAAAATCATAGAAGAAAACTTCCCTAACCTAAAGAAAGAGATGCCCATAAACATACAAGAAGCCTACAGAACTCCAAACAGATTGGACCAGAAGAGAAATTACTCCCATCACATAATAGTTAAAATACCAAATGCACAAAACAAAGAAAGAATATTAAAAGCAATAAGGGAAAAAGATCAAGTGACATATAAATGCAGACCTATAAGAATTATACCAAACTTCTCACCAGAGACTAAGAAAGCCAGAAGATCCTGGACAGATGTCATACAGACCATAAGAGAATACAAATGCCAGCCCAAGTTACTGTATCCAGCAAAACTCTCAATTGACATAGATGGAGAAACCAAGTTATTCCATGACAAAACCAAATTTACACAATATCTTTCTACAAATCCAGCCCTACAAAAGATAATAGATGGAAAACTCCAACACGAGGAGAGAAATTATAATGTACAGAAAACAAGAATATAATTTCCTTGCAATGAAACCAAAAGAGAGACACATAAATATAATTCCACCTCTAACAATGAAAATAACAGGAAGGGACAATCACTAGTCCTTAATATCTCTCAACATCAATGGACTCGATTCCCCAATAAAAAGATATAGACTAACAGACTGGATACATAAAGAGGACCCAGCATTTTGTTGCATGCAGGAAACACACCTCAGAGACAAAGACAGACACTTCCTCAGAGTAAATGGCTGCAAAAAAACTTCCAAAGCAAATGGTCCAAAAAACTAAGCTGTAATAGCCATTCTAATATCAAATAAAATCAACTTTTAACCGAAAGTTATCAAAAAAGATAAGGAAGGACACTTCATATCCATCAAAGGAAAAATCCACCAAGATGAACTCTCAATCTTAAATATCTATGCTCCAAATACAAGGGCACCTACATATATAAAAGAAACCCTACTAAAACTCAAAGCACACATTGCACCTCACACAATAATAGTAGGAGATTTCAACACCCCATTCTCATCAATGGACAGATCATGGAAACAGAAATTAAACAGAGACATAGAGAAACTAACAGAAGTTATGAACCAAATGCATTTAACAGATATTTATAGAACATTCCATCCTAAAACAAAAGGATATACCTTCTTCTCAGCACCTCATGGTGCCTTCTCCAAAATTAACCATATAATCAGTCACAAAACATGCCTCAACAGATACAGTAAGATAGAAATACTCTCGTGCATCCTATCAGATCACCACGGACTAAAACTGGTCTTCAATAACAGCAATAATGACAGAAAGCCCACATAAACATGGAACTTGAACAATGCTCTACTCAATGACAACTTGGCCAAGGAAGAAATAAAGAAATTATAGACTTCTTAGAATTTAATGAAAATGAAGATACAACATTTCCCAAACACAATGAAAGCGGTGCTAAGAGGAAAACTCATAGCTTGGAGTGCCTGTAAAAAGAAACAGGAGAGAGCATATGTCAGCAGCTTGACGGCATACCTAAAAGCTCTAGAACAAAAAGAAATAAATAAACCCAAGAGGAGTAGAAGGAAGGAAATAATCAAACTCAGGGCTGAAATCATCGAAGTAGAAATGAAAAGGAATATACAAATAATCAACAAAACCAGGAGCTGGTTCTTTGAGAAAATCAACAAGCTAGATAAACCCTTAGCCAGACTAACCTGAGGTCACAGAGGGTGTATTCAAATTATTCAAATCAGAAATGAAAAGGGAGACATAACAATAAAATCTGAAGAAATTAAAAAATATCATCAGATTCTACTACAAAAGCCTATATTCAACAAAACTGGAAAATCTGGAGGAAATGGACAATTTTCTAGATAGATACCAGGTAACAAAGTTAAATCAGGAACAAAGAAACTATCTAAACCACCCCCAAACTCTTAAAGAAATAGAAGCAGTTACTAAAAGTCTCCCAACCAAAAAGAGCTCAGGACCAGATGGGTTTAGTACATACTATCAGACCTTGATAGAAGACCTCATACCATTACTGTCCAAACTATTCCACAAAATAGAAACAGATGGAGCACTAACAAATTCCTTCTATGAAACCACAATTACTCTAATACTGAAACAACATAAAGACCCAACAAAGAAAGAGAACTTCAGACAAATTTCCCTTATGAATATTGATGCAAAAATAATAATATTCTTGCAAACTGAATCCAAGAACATATCAAAACGATCATCCATCATGATCAGGTAGGCTTCATCCCAGGGATGCAGGGATGGTTTAGTATAAGATAATTTATCAACATAATCCACTATATAAACAAACTCAAAGATAAGAACCACATGATCATTTCATTCGATGCTGAAAAAGCATTTGACAAAATTCAACACCCCTTCATGATAAAAGTCCTGGAAAGATCAGGAATTCAAGGCCCTTATCTAAACATAGTAAAAGCAATATACAGCAAACCAGTAGCTAACGTCAAACTAAATTGAGAGAAACTTGAAGCAATCCCACTAGAATCAGGGACTAGACAAGGCTGCCCATTCTCTCCCTACTTATTCCATATAGTACTACTTGAAGTCTTAGCCAGAGCAATCAGACAACAAAAGGAGATCAAACGGATACAAATTGGAAGGGAAGAAATCAAAATATCACTACTTGCAGATGATATGACAGTATACTTAAATGATCCCAAAAGTTCCACCAGAGAACTACTTAACCTGATAAACAACTTCAGGTTGTCGGGGTATAAAATCAACTCAAACAAATCAGTAACCTTCCTCTACTCAAAGTATAAACAAGCTGAGAAAGAAATCAAGGAAATGACACCCTTCAAAATAGTCCCAAATAATATAAAATATCTTGGTGTGAGTTTAACCAAGCAAGAGGTAGATCTGTATGATAATTCTTCAAGTCTATGAAGAAAGAAATTGAGGAAGATCTCAGAAGATGGAAAGATCTCCCATGCTCATGGATTGGCAGGATTAATATAGTAAAGATGGTCATTTTGCCAAAAGCAATCTACAGATTCAATGCAATCCCCATCAAAATTCCAACTCAATTATTTATAGAGATAGTAAGAGCAATTTGCAAATTCATTTGGAATAACAAAAAACTATACTCAGTAATAAAATATCTTCTGGGGGAAATCATGATCCCTGACTTCAAGCAGTATTACAGAGCAATAGTCATAAAAACTCTATGGTATTGGTACAGAAACAGGCAGATAGATCAGTGGAATAGAACTGAAGACCCAGAAATGAACCTACACACCCATGGTCACTTGATTTTTGACAAAGGAGCTAAAACCATCTAATGGAAGAAAGACAGCATTTTCAGCAAATGGTACTGGTTCAACTGGAGGTCAGCATGTAGAAGAATGCAAATTGATCCATTCTTATTACCCTGTACAAAGCTTAAGTCCAAGTGTATCATGGACCTCCACATCAAACCAGATACACTCAACATAATAGAAGAGAAAGTCAGGAAGAGTCTTGAACACATGGGCACTGGAGAAAATTTCCTGAACAAAACACCAATGGCTTATGCTCTGAGATCCAGAATCAACAAATAGGACCTCATAAAACTGCAAAACTTCCGTAAGGCAAAAGACACTGTCATTAGGACAAAACGGCAACCAACAGATTGGGAAAAGATCTTTACCAATCCTACATCTGATAGAGGGCTAACATCCAAAATATACAAAGAACTCAAGAAGTTAGACTCCATAGAATCAAATAACCCTATTAAAAATGGTGTGCAGAGCTAAATAAAACATTCTCAGATGAGGCTTATTGAATGGCCAAAAACATCTAAAGAAATGTTCAACATCCTTAGTCATCAGGGAAATGCAAATCAAAACAACCCTGAGATTCTACCTCACACCAGTCAGAATGGCTAAGTTAAAAAACTCAGGGGACAGCAGATGCTAGAAAGGATGTGGAGAAAGAGGAACACTCCTCCATTGTTGGTAGGATCGCAAATTGGTACAACCACTCTGTAAATCAATCTGGAGATTCCTCAGAGAATTGGACATTCCACTACCTAAGGACCCAGGTATACCTCTCCTGGGCATATACCCAGAAGATGCTCCAACATACAACAAAGACACATGCTCTACTATGTTCATATGTTCATAGCAGCCTTATTTATAATAGCCAGAAGCTGGAAAAATCCAGATGCCCTTCAACAGAGGAATGGATTAAAAAATGTGGTATATCTACACAAAAACAATGCCTTCATGAAATTCATAGGCAAATGGAATGAACTAGAAAATGTCACCCTGAGTGAAGTAACCCAATCACAGAAAAACACACTTGGTATGCACTCATTGATAAGTGGATATTAGTCAAAAAGCTCAAATTACCAAGATGCAATCCACAGACCACAGGAAGCTCAAGAAGAAGGATGACCAAAATGAGGATGCTCCCACTCCTTCTTAAAAGGGGAAAAATATTCATACGAGGACATACGGAAGCAAAGTTTTGAGCAGTGACTGAAGGACTGGCCATTCAGAGTCTGCCCCACATGTGGCCCCTATATATATAGTCACCAAAACTAGATAAGATTGATGATGCTTAAAAATGCATGCTGAAAGAAACCGGATATAGATCTCTCCTGAGAGACACATCCAGAGCATGTCCAATACAGAGGTCAACGTTAGCAGCAAACCACTGAACTGAGAACAGGACCCCCTTGGGGGGAATTAGAGGAAGGATTGAAAGAGTTGAAAGAGCTTGCAACCCCATAAGAACACAATTCCAACCAACCAGAGCTTCCAGGATCTAAACCACTACTGAAAGACTATTCATGGACTGACCCAGGGCTCCAACTGCATGTGTAGCAGAGAATAGCTTTGTTGGGGCACCAGTGGAAGGGGAAGCCCTTGGTCCTGCCAAGGTTGGACTCCCAATACAGGGGGATGTGGGGGCGGGCAGTAAGGGAGATGGATGTGAGGAATACCCATATTGGGGAGGAGGATTTGATGAGGGGCTTATTGACAGGAAACCGGGAAAGGGAATAACATTTGAAATGTAAAAGAAATATACCTAATAAAAAACATACTGCTGCATACATTAATCCTACTTCCATTACTTGAAAAAATAATTTATATATAAAAATATTAACCAACACTCTAGTAATACTATAGAAGTGATCATCAGAAAATGTCTACTAATAGTACCTATTTATGACAAATGATTCTTTGAAAATAAATAAAAATATTCTTTTATTAAGATACCTCATCAGAGTAAGGTTTTCGATGGAAAAGTGACAAGGGGTTTTCATTACAGTTTATAGGAGCCTGGTGTATTGTGGGAAGATCAACAATAGGAAAAGAATGTTTGAGCAAAAGTAGAGAGAATTGTTTCGTGGTCATGAAAGAGCACATGTAGGTCCCATGCAGCATTATTATTTAATACCGGACGGAATTGTTTGAAATGTAGGCTCACAGTCTTCAGTTTTAAGGGAAGGTAAACACTTTAGAAAGACCATATATTTATAGAAGAGTATTATTTAATTTTCCTTAATGAAATGTGGTTACTGTTTCATAACCATTTGCTTAGTTTATCTGAAAGGTTCAGTTCGGGAAGGAATTGTACAGCCTATAAGCAATGTTTTTGTTGCTTTTGCTATTTGTTTCCAAGGTGTCTCTAGACACAGGCTGGCCTCCAATTCCCTATATACTTGAGGATTTTCTTCAATTTTTGATCCTTCTCCTTCCAAGTCCCAATGGGTTGGGATCACAGGCTCAAAACACCATATCTGATTTATGTAGTGTCAGGATTAAACCAAGGGCTCTGAGTATGGTAGGAAAGCACTCTAAAAACAGAGCTATATCCAAGCCTAGTAAATCTTCCTGCCTCAGGATAAACAGATAACTTTTCTACAAACCATATCTATTGGAGTGCTGGCATAGCCACTGTCATGTCACTGTGACTAAATACCTGACAGAAATCATTTAAGAGAAGAAAGGTTTATTTTAGTTTATAGTTTGAGAGGGCCAATGCACAGCAGAGAAGCAGTGGTGGAGTTCATGGGTAGCTGGAGTAGACAAAGGAAGCAGAGAGCCTGGGATTCTGAGAAGGACCCATAATCCTAGAGGTATCATACCCTCCTAAAGCAGTACCACTAGCTGAGAACCAAGTACTAAAACACACAAGCCAAATCTACTTCATTGATAGTATTTATGATTATGTAAAAGGAATAATTTAGTTCAATTTCCTATATCTATGGTAGAAATATACTAGCAAGACCAACTAAAGGGTGGAGAGAGAATTTTGGTTTCTTTAAAAACTGCAGATATGTTCTGTGAGATGTTTTTCTTTTAATCCCATTTGTTCGGTTCTTCCTGCTGCTGCATTTGCTGTTGTGTTTGCTTTTGCTATTGCTCGTTTGCTGGTTTACTGGACTGCTGGTATTGTGATGAAGTAAACTGGGCTTGTCGCAAGGGACCAGATGACCTTTATCAGCAGGAAGTAGCCTATAGTGGTCTATGCCCCCTTTTTCCTCTAACCTTCTTTCTCTCCTACCTAGTGCTGTAGGGTTGGCTGGAATAAGCATTGGGATCAGGGTAAAGATTTAAGAACCTGATTAGTGGCACAAAAATAGTGCCAATACCATGGTGAAAGGGATTTGTTGGCTCACGGGTCTGAATGGCAATTTATCCTAGCAAGGAAGTCAGAGTGGGAAGAGCTTAGGGAATGGGTCAGATCTGTAATCAGGACCAAAGAGCAATAAGTCCATGGATCCTAGTGGTCGGCTCGTTTCCTCCACTCTTACTTAGTTGAAAATTCTCCTGCCTAGGGAATGTTAATGTCCACAGTGAGCAGGCTTTTCACCGCATATAAGGCGAATCGAATCAATGCTTCATTAATAAGTCTACGGTAAATTTAATTTACGTTATTCTCATTGAGACTTCCCGCCCTAGTGATCCTATACCATATCAACTTGAAGATAAGCAAATAAATAAATAAATAAATAAATAAATAAATAAATAAATAAATAAAATCATCCCAAGGAGTAAGCCAGAAATTCCCAGAGCAATAGAGGGCACAGACTTACCTTGTCTGTACTGCATTCAAACAAGCCAAGATCAAACAACTTTTCTGATGGTAGTGTCATTATAGATTTATTCTTTCTGACATGACAGTGTACCATGGCCTGAAAACCCTTTGGTTCAGGCCTAAAACAGATTGACACTGTGATAATTTAATTGTACGGACAATGCCTTCATGAAGAATCATTGTTGGTAAGAACCCTAACCACTAAACAATGCTGACTATGTGGATCTATATGAAGAAATCATGTTGGGAGTACCAACATGCTGATAACATGTATGTCTGAAACTTAACTACCCAGCCGAGCTGCTACTAGATTGAACCCTAGAATCATGAGAAAAAAATTCTTGTTCTTAACCCACTAGTGTGAAGTATAGTTTTAATAGCGATGCATTTATAAAACCGATACTTCTCTTTTTAAAAAGTATTCTATAGCACTTGTGCTGCTGCTGAAAGATGAAATTAGCCCAAGATATAGACATATCCTTGGAAATGCAATCACAGAACATAAGTTCCTCAAAGAAGTTTTACTGGCTGCTTCTCTAAGGAAATGAAGAAAGGAGAATGGAAAATCGGCAGACGAACGAATGATTATGTTCGGCAACATGGCCATTAAGCACACTCGCTCCTCATTTCCTCTCAAAAACAACGTGAAATGATCGAATGCCTGTCATTAAAGAATTGAAGGAAGAAGGAACATTTCACATGAACTAGACCTCCTGGCTGGCAGGAGGCTCTTCTTCCTGGATGATTTGCTCTTCCCACATGTTCCTGAGGAGCAACAGAAGGGATTCTCACTCCACTAATCCTCAGATCCTCTCTGACAGAACCCCCCTGGTGGTCTCCATAGTCTTTTCGGGAAAGCTTTGATAGCCAAATATATTAGCAAGACCACATGTAGCTGAAGCCTCGTTAATCTTCTCCAATACACCCTGGCATTTCTACCACTTTACCACACTACATTAATATAAGTAAAACTAAAACACACTTATCAGGACATCGCTGTTACCATGGGAAGGGATGAAGAATGTGGATACATTGCAGTGACTGATGATCAGAACTGATTTGTTTGGGTGGGTTCATTTCCTTGATTTTCAACTTGACATTTACTCAAACTAGAATCAGACACATACCTAGAAGGTTTACCAGAAGTGGCTTGGTCTTCACCTAACTCGGTGTTAAAGTAGACAGAGACCTTTTCTTTCTTGCTCTCCCCTTCAC
This sequence comes from Rattus norvegicus, assembly GCF_021556685.1. Classification (NCBI taxonomy): domain Eukaryota; kingdom Metazoa; phylum Chordata; class Mammalia; order Rodentia; family Muridae; genus Rattus; species Rattus norvegicus. Next base: position 262,635,241 of record NC_141534.1, on the reverse strand, counting down.
TACCTGCCTTAATCATTTCTAGTGGCATAAAAAGATTTCTCGTCATTAAATGAACATCAATCTTTGTAAAGTTTCCTAAGAGCTAAGAAGGCAAATGGTTTCTTTCTTCTCTCACCACGGTTCTTTTTGAGAGCAGCTAACATTTTTAAATGTAGCCTTTTGGCAGTTATAGATCTTTGGAGACTTAAAAGAGAATTTATTCTGGGGTTTATAATGTCCAAGGAAATGTGTCCTGATTACGTGTGAAATAGGGAGCTATTTATATTCCTGGAAACATTAAGGTAGCTCAAATATTACCAAATTATTTAATTGGTTGCTATGTGACTAATAAAAATGCCCCCCCCCGAAATTGTGCATTTTCCTTTAAAATACTATGTTTAGGTTTTAGTGATACTAAACCAGATGGTGCAATTGTAACCATTAGTTGATATTACATATTACTTGGTGGGTTTTATGCAGCAAAAGCTGTGTCATCAGCCAAATGAGATTGTATTTTCACAAGTAAGGAACACAGAGAATGCGTATATTAGGAAACGAGTTACACCACAATTATTCTTACTGGCTTTAGCACCTGCTTCTTTAAGAGCTAGCATGTGGGGATGTAGTTCTTTCATTATTTATAGTATCTTTTGATCAAAGATTTTGATATCTGTTTCTCTTGTTTCTTTCTTACCTATTTTTGGGGAAGACATGAAATCATTTGTGAGAGGAGAAGTGTTTAAAACACAAGAAGAAAAGAGGCTTGGGTCATTGTAGGGCATGATTCTGGCATGAGTGAAGACTGGATATTTAGCTTTATTTTGAACATCCCATTTCCTGCCTTCAGGAATGCCTTGTTTTGGATGTACACCATGTAATATCTAACACCATGTTATTGAGTGTCTCCATAATCTTGTACCTTTCTTGTCTCCTGTGTGTCCTACTAGGAAGTATTCTTTCCCCCTCCCTCCACCATCTTCTCAGTTTCTTCTTTCTCTCCTTCCTGCTCTTATCTAGATAACAACTGATTTCTTTCTTTACTGTTTTTTTAATCAGAATATACAGTTCTAAATCACTATTCATTATGAGGTGATTGAATGCTCACACATTTAAAAGCAGTGTAGTATGCCTTAGGTTGCATTACTACTACTACTGACAAATTGTGTGGCCCTGAGTGAGGTGTTTCACTGTTTTGAGCCCCGTCTCCTTATTGTCATATAGATAGAATGAGCTCTCTTAGAAGTAATATTATTTTTAGTATGATTGACTGGAATAGTGTTTTCTTCTTTTCACTTTGTAGCATGGTGCCCCATGCAAAGTACGTGCTCAGGAAATACCAACTCATTTATTGTTACTGTCCTCATAAAGGCACCGCAGAGACAAATGTCAGAAAAAGAATTTCAAATATATGACTCTGAACTAGACCCATGACACTCTTACTGTAATGTATAGAACAGGGTTCCCAAATTTTCAGGGTATTAATATCCTTGCCTAAAATCATTCTTATTCTCTCTTAGTAAGTAAAGCATACATCCAGGATGATTTTGTCCAGAATCAGATTTAGACCTTGGTCAAAGCTCTTCTTGAACTTTAGAGCTGACACATGCATACACAGATCCCTGCTGATTACCCTGCCTGTCTCTGAGCACACATCCCCTTAACAGAGGTGCAGCAGAATCCCCAGAAGTGAGAAAAGAGCCTCACAGTGACATCCTTTTCTAGAAATAGGATTCTCTAAGGTGCCCCAAGGGAGGAGATCGTATATAGTAGTCTCATGGGACCTAAAGTAGGATGTTCTGTAATATTCCTTGAAGTTCCTTCTCCAGTGTATAGCTCAGATTTTGTCATTTGTGGTGAAGCTGCTTATCTATTGATTGACTGTAAGGCTTCACAAAGGAGGGTTTATGGATACAATTTTCATGACTGTTGCATACAGTGATAGTGGGAAGGGTCTTTTAATAAGCAATGAAGACACACAAGCTATGGGCTGCTTGAAAATTCCTCTTCCTTAAAGTTTCAAATTCCATCAAAAAGGGGGGAAAGTGATAAAGTAAAACCCACACAATAAACTTCAGAACACAATGCCAGTTTTCAAGCAGTTTCTCAGCTCATAAGTAGATGGCCTATTACAAAAGGTTGTCTTTATCTCTTAGCATTGAATCACACTGTTTTGTGTTAACAAGCAAAGATGATGCATTATGCAAGCTTCACTGAGCTGACAGAATACAATGTAGGGCAAATGGTTGTGTTGCCCGCAGTTTCCCATAGACTTTCTTCTACAGAGGACATGTGGTTGAAACTTCTTCCTTTAATTACCTTCTGCCCCTTCGTTCACTATTATTTCTGCTTCAATGACTTTTCTTTTCTAGCACATTTGGGGATCTGTTGCAATGCTCACTAATGCTGTCCTACAAAGAACTGTCAATTGATAAACACTGACTCTCCTCACCCTCAGCTTTGGGAGAGGATGGTGTTTATTCTACACTGGGAATAGGCAGCTTTTTCCACCCACGTTGGTCAGCAAATTACTTCCTTGCTCTGATTACATTTTCCTTAATTTGTTTTTAATTTCCAGGCCAGAAGCTTGCAACTGGTCTCCTGTTTTGTTTACAGAGAAAAATATTTGTGCTTGACCAAAACAGAGCATCTATTGGCTGTCTTTACCACTTTGTCATTTTCCAGGTCATTATGAAATTCATTTGTTATGCACCTGTGATGTGGCCGTTTGGACATGAGCTAAGTCTTGAGAAAAGCGAGAATGGCATTTCCCAGTAGCAAAGAACCACCACTGCTTTAGTCTAGCCTGTGAGTGGCACACAACCAACAAAGGAACAAACAAGTCATGAGTAATGGGTAATAGGGATAACATAAAAGAAATCTTTTTTCATTAAGGTCACAAAAATGATGAAAAAATATATACCCAGAAGTGTTGATATTCCCATTAGCCCTGTTTTATGTAAGCAGGTGGGTTGTCAAATTCCAAAGCAATATACCTAGGGGAAGAATTGCAAAACTAAGTAACAGTAGCATTTCTCTGGCAACAAGGACCAAAATACATACCTGGAAAGATCATAAATTTGCCTGACAAGGTTTGAAAATGGTGTCATGGAGCCATATGGTGAATTTAGGGCAAGTTTAATTTTATGATCCTTTCATATTTGTCTGTATGGGCATATGGACACACACATGGCACTGCACACACACACGATGTCCAGAGAGCATCTTTAGAAATCCACTCTTTCCTTCAAGCAAGGATCAAACTCATGCATTCAGGTTTAATAGAAAGCATCTTTTACCCAATGCGAAATCTTGCTGGGCAACCTTCAGTTTTTGACTACGCTAAGCTGTCAGAAGGAATACTACTAAGAGAGGAGAGAAGTGATGTATTTGAAATCTATAAATTGTATTTCGTGTTCATTTGTCACCTCTAGGAAAATAAAGTTTCTTCCTCCTTCTGAAGTGGATGATGAATGATTGCTTCGAGCTGGACTGCAGAAGCCTGTGCCGCAGTTATTGACTTCCTATGGGAAACAATTCATCCATAGATGCAGTCAGTGCCATGTCTGCAGACCCCGCAAGGCATGGGTAAACGGGTGCTAATCACCGCAGTCCATCTGAACAGAGAGTAATTACTCCTGTTCAAAGCAATCTCTTCCCCCTGTCTTTACCCTGTTCCTGTCCAAGCAGAGCAGCAGAGTGTGTGTGAGAAGACTGAACACCCCGTGCTGCAGGGGACTCCTCTGTTGTGTTCAGTGGAAGGCATACGCTAAATGATTCATTCACTCACTTGTAGATTCGTCCATTTGACACAAAGTCGTGCAGACCTACTATGGAATAAGCTTTGTTTCAAGCTGAGTGCGTTCCCCTGAGAGCTACTGTTGAGGGTATCAAAAAATAGGATTTATACCTTTTGCAAACTTCTCTTGAAAACCTGCTGTTAATTTCGTTACTCAAAAGGAAGGAGATCCAACATAGCCAAACATCACTCGTTCAAAGACACTTGGGGAGCCAGAGGAGGGTGGAGAGGCATCTTGACCTGGTTACAAACGAGGGAAAAACGGCTTACAGGGTATATAGCTAGCTGCGCAGGCATGAGGATCTGAGTTCAGATCTCTAGCCCTCAGCTTAAAACTGAATCAAGCAATTTCTACCTACAGTCCCAGCATGGGATAGTGATGATGTGGGGAACTCAGGGGCTTACAGGCCAGCCTGGCTGACGCAGATGGTCAACTCCAGGTTCAATGTAAGACACTGCCTCAAAAAACAAAGTAGAGAATAACAGACAAAGTCACTCAACGTTGTTCTCTGTACCCATGCAAGACTGTGCGTGTGTTCGTGTATACTTGCGTTCATGTGTGTGCGAGTGTGCGTGTCCATGTGTGTCTCTCTCTCTCTCTGTGTATGTGTGTGTGTGTGTGTGTGTGTGTGTTCAAATGCTCACATTAATTATAGATAATAGATAGGTAATAGATAAATAGATCTGAATAGACAAATAATAAGCAGGTAATAGATAAATGATAATATACATAAATAAAAATGAGAAGTGTAATCTAGGATTTTGGAAAATTGCTCATTAGTTTGAGTTTAATCATTTTGAAAGTATATTTTCTTGAAAAGGCACCCATTATTTTCACATCAGCAACACTACCTATGTCCAAAGACTGAATTATATTTATTATGTATTTCTCCATGTATGTTAAAATGTTTTAGTATGGATATTGCCAAATCATTTAATAACATGCTAACTTACTTACTTTTTGTAACTGACAATTGGAAGACAAACCTCAGTTCATTTGAGGAAAAATCATGAAAGAATTTAAGATTGAAATAACAAGGTTTCCTTAATCAACCAGCAACTCATTAAGGATGCACCGCATTCCTTCACTACACTAACTACAGCCTAATTAATTTGAAGGTTATGATTAAGGAATTAAAATACATTGCACATGTCTTTGGGTATCTAAAATTCTGTGCTTACTTTTATGTTTGCAATCCCCCCCATATAATTACATAGGTTCTAATTTTAAATACAGTTATGAATACATATCAGACACCATGATATAGCATATAGGTATAGACAAAATAATCAAAGGGACCAGTACATACATCATAAAGTTGTTAGGATAATAGAGTATTGATAAACAAAGATAGATCCATACTGGCCCGACCTGCTTCTTTTGAGGAGTCTTGGGCAGAAACTAGCCTCTGTGGTCCAAATTCACAGGTCCAGGCTAACAGGAAGATCACCCTCCTTCCAACATCTTATGCATGCAGATTACCAAGTACAAGGTTTCAGGTGAACACTAGATAGACAAGATGGGTTTTCATTTCCCTATTTTTAGTTTTGCAGGGGCAAAAGCTAAAGCCCCAATTCCTAGTACTTTTTTTTCTTTTTTTATTAGATGTTTTTTAGTTACATTTCAAATGTTATCCCCTTTCCCAGTTTCCCATCCATAAATTCCCTAACTCATCCTCCTTCCCCCTTCTTCTATGAGAGTGTCCCTCCCCAACCACCCACCCCTTCCCACATTCCTGCCCTGACATTTCCCTACAATGGCAGGAGGGGGGTCCAGCCTTAGTAGGACCAAGGGCTTTCTTAATCATCTTCTTCTCCTCACATTGGTGCCCAGCAAGGCCATCCTCTGCTACATCTGCAGGTAGAGCCATGGTCTATGTATACTCTTTGGGTAGTGGATTAGTTAGTCCCTTCGAGCTCTGGTTGGTTGATGTTGTTCTTACAGGGTTGCAAGCCCCTTCAGCTCCTTCAACCCTTTCTCTAACTCCTCCATTGGGGACCCCATTCTTAGTTCAATGTTTGACTGCGAGCATCCACCTCTCTATTTGTCAGGCTCTGGCAGAGTCTCTCAGGAGACAGCTATATCAGGCTCTTGTCACCATGAACTTCTTGGCATCAGCAATATTGTCTGGGTTTGGTGGCTGTATATGGACTGGAGCCCCAGGTGGGGCAGGCTCTGAATGGCCATCCCTTCAGTCTCTGCTCCCAACTTTGTCTCCATATCTCCTCCTGTGAATATTTTTGTTCCTCCTTTTAAGAAGGATAACAAATATCAATGTCTTAAAAAATTCCTTGCAATATTTTAGCCTCTTTTTAATGTTACAGGGGCATACAACATAATTTCATATAGCCTAATGAATTTAGAGTATGCATGAATATTAAACAAGTTGCAGAAAACAATAAAGTCACTTTGATTTAGGGGTATTTTGTAGTCTTAATTTGAATTCCTTTTATTCCTATGTCAGGTGAAGCAGGTTGTAAGTTGAGAAAAGCGAACATATTTTAGTTAACCAGGACCTAGGAAATCAGAATGTAGGAAAACTTCATCTGGCTTGGCAGTGGATGCCTGTAAAGCTGGGCCTCTTAATAATATCCTGAAGATTACTTTTTGGCAGGAGGCAAGAGGTTGTTACACTTTATTGTTAATTGTGGTTAGGAATACAAGGTGGTATGATCATTTGATGGCATATTTATGTTTTGAAACATGACAACCTTTTTTATGTCCCAATAAATATGAAATCACCTGGAAATATTTCTGTCCATTTAGGAGCCATCGAAATGATCTTGTTTAGAGCATGCACTGTGTTTTAACGATACCATGTGAGTTGGCACTTAGCAAATTCCCTTGATGTCCCCGTGACGGTCATTAAATGGAAGAAGCTGATTGTTAGGTCAACATGACATTGACACACTCATAATTTTTGTCAGTGTTTATGGACAGTAGTCAGTATTTCATGCTATGTGAGAGACAATCTGAGTCCAGTTTTGCATGGTTCCTGGAGTGCAGCTGACAAGCCTAGCATTCTTCTCAACTGCTTTGTCTTCTACAAGAACCAGTTAGAAAAATGACTAAGAACCTAAAGTGTGTGTCTTAAACACTCCTTATGCCATTTGTGATGGCATCACATCCCTTTTAAAGGTGACACAAACTACTAGGAAGTTTCAAAATGATGATTCCATAGTGAAAGGGATTGTGTTTGCCTGGTGCCCTGCTTTTTTATATCAGGACTCTGTGCGTTCTTTCTCTCTTTCTTCCTTCCTCTCTCCCACCCCTTCCCTTTTCTTCTTTCTCTCTTCCACTCTCTCTTGCTCTCTCCCTTCCTGCCTTACTGCTAAAACCAGGCTGCAGTGATCTCTCATCACCTTCCCACCAATTGAGCACATCTTTCACACTGAACCAGGCTCAGAGTACCAAATAATAAGCCAGTAGGGAAGAAGTCAAGGGGTAGCATTAAGGCAGGCTGTCTGCAAATGCTAGGTGCACACTTTGGTGGAGCCAAGGAGACCTACAGAAAGGAGGGAATGAGATACTTCATCACATATTCCTAGAGGCAGAAAATGAGAGAAAACAAGCGGTTCTCAAGGCACCTAATTCATCTTGCTTCGACTGCAGTTATTCAGAATGCTCAGGCCAAGGGTAGGGATCCAAACAAGATTGCAAAACAAGCACCTGAAGCTAAGAGTTTCCTCAGATTTATAGCCCATGGGTGAAATATGGAGAAGTACATTCAGCTCCACTTTCTATGAAGGAACTTGCATGCAGATCCTTGGAAACTGTTCTAAATGTATTTCTCAGTCCACACTACTGCTTTAAAACACCCCTTTCTTCCTTCCTTTCTTCTTCCCTTCGTCTTTGCTTCCCTTCTTCCTCCTTCCCTTTCTCCTCTCTCCCTTCTTTTAACTCATTCATTCATTCATTCATTCTGCATATATTTGTTGAATGTATAATACAAGCTGAGCTTAGTCTAGCTTCTAGTAATACATCTGTGAGCAAACGTTATACCCTGACTCTTGTAAATGTTTTGTTGTAATAAAAGGGACATAGAAAGAATGAAAAATAAGGAAATACATAATAGAGTGGTCTAGAAAGTGAAAAAATGGCAGCGGAGTTAAATGATCTATGCCTTAAGACCCAAGAAAAATGTCATGGGCCCAAAACTCATAGAAACAAGCTAAAGGCAGAGCGACAGTGATACAGGAGTGTGGGACAGGAAGGAAAAGAATTGGGGCCCATGCTCATAAATCCTCCTTTCCTACACATAAACAGCCACACTAGTACTTTTATTTTCCCAAGATGGGATGTGACCAAGTTACATCATGAGGAAGGGCTAGGGTTAAGGGAATAATGGGAAATGATTCAGATAAACAGAATAACTTTCTGACTGGGGAGATGGGGCAGCAGGGTAAAGACGCTCACTGCTGAGCTTGGCAACCTGTGTTCAATGCTCAGACCCATGTGGTAGAATCCAAAACCAAACCCTGCAAGTTGTCCTTTGATCTTATTAGCATATGCATGGCTGCACATAAGCAAATAAGATACATAAACAAATGCAATTTTCATTTAAATAACAATAACTTTGTAAAAAAGTACCATCTCTCCTAAGCATCCTGTAAAGGGGAGGAGAGTTCCGTCTTCTGATTTTTATTACCGTTCCCTGATGAGTTCTTCCTTGTTCTTCAAATGACATAAATGGATTTGTGTTGTCGGAGTAGGAGAGTCAGCCCTTCAGAATGCAGACGCTTCTCTGGCTGACTTTTATGCTTCTTCTGTCAATATGAAAGTTGGGCGACGTGCATCGTGATTCGTAAGCCTCATTTTCTGTTGCTTTCCTGCAGATTATGCTACTCACGGACCCGGAGATTGAGAGCAGTTTGTTGATCAGCTCAGATGAAGGGGCAACCTATCAAAAGTACCGGCTCAACTTTTACATCCAGAGTTTGCTTTTCCATCCGAAGCAAGAAGACTGGATCCTGGCCTACAGTCAAGACCAAAAGGTGAGCACACTTACCAGGCTTTACACAGTGCTGCACGTCTGCCAGGGCAGAGGTCATTGGTTACTTATCTGGGATTTTCATCCCAATGAATATTTTTTAAATGTAGTAGCCTGAGTGCCAATGAGAACATTGTAGGTTGCCTGTCCTAACTATGTAAAAATGTGAGAAAACATACAAAAGAAAGTTCAGATGTTAAGTAAGATAGTAGAGAGAGACAGCATGTGGCTTGGATATCATGTTGGTCAACTTCCTATCAAATAGTGCACTAACGCACTGATGATATGACAATATTTGTTTTAGTTCATAGCATTGAAAGTTCTAGTTCATGCCTGTATGGCCTTTTCTTTGCCTCTAGAGAGTTAGCACATCATAGTGGGTCATAGGCAAAAACTCTGCTGCTTACTATCAGCTAGGGCACAAATGTAAAGATCAGGCTGGCCTAGAATGCCACAGATCTTTCAGGAACTAAGTAACATAAAGGCATCTTGGTGAACCCCACATCCTGTAGTCCCTTAGGGCACCTTGGTGAATTTCACATCCTAAAGTCCCATAGCACCCAGAGAGACAACTTCTAGCTCTTGTAACTTAATCAATTTTCAGCATCTGTAACAGATGCTGAAAGATTTAGAAGGCATTGACTTTCACAGAAACCTAGGCTGTTTTATGAGTATAGAGAGAAAGTCATTTTTCTTGGTTCAAGACCTATTGCTTTTCCCAGACACTCAAGGAGAAGCTACTTTACTAAAGTTTAAAATATTAGAGGGTGACTTTTTAAAAAAAATTTGAGAAATGTCAGGTGTCAGTATCATCTTAAGACTTTTTCTTACAGGTTTTCTTCACTTAGTGGCAAAATAGAAGAAGTAGCCCATTGCCTCTAAAGTATCAGACGAAGTTGTCCTACATATATGGGTTCATCTCTGTGTATATGTCCCATAAATGTTCAACTAAAGGTCATGTATTCTCTAATAGTACTTACATTCTCCAGGTATTATATAAGTACATTGTCTTTTCCTTTATGGAACTAATATAGAAACATAAGAGTATGAGTAAACTTAAAATGGAAAAAAAAGGTACTACATGTAGACAAACATGACAGAAACTGAAACTGTAAACATTCAAAGGAGAGTAGGTGAGATACTGGCAGGTCCTTTATGAATGCCATCATTCGACAAAGATGTTCTCATAATCTTCCTAAGAGGAACCATGGCTTAGATATTACATGTATTTAAAGAAATGTCAGATGCCCATGTTTGGAGGAAATACTAAATCTTCTAGCTAGATTCCCAACTTGATACAAGCTTCTGTCACCTAGGAAGAAAGAAAATCAGTTGAAGTATTATCTGGATTGGCCTGTGTCTGTGTCTGTGTCTGTGTCTGTGTCTGTGTCTGTGTCTGTGTCTGTGTCTGTGTCTGTGTCTGTGTAAGAGATTGTCATCATTGTTGACTCATGTGGAAGGAGTCCACCCCACTGTGGACAGTGGCATCCCTGGGCACTGTGGGTCTCCTCTCCATAAGAAAGTTAACTGAACAGAGCCAGGGAGTGAGCCAAACGGTAAGCTTGCAGGCAGTGTTGCTTTATGGTTCCTGTCATTACTTTCTTTAGTGATGGATTGTGCCCCCGAAATGTAAGCCAAATAAATCCATTCTTCTTCAAGTCATTCTTGTTTTGTCAGAAACACTAAAGCACAGGGGGGTGTGGAGGGTGGGAGTGGAGGGCTTTGTCTAGGCTGGTCTCAATGTGTGGGGTTCTTCCCAAAGGCAAATGAAGTCGATAAGCAATTTTCCAAGGTCTCTGGTGACCTTAGCATTTTGAAGCAAGCAAATTAACATCATAGGATTGGAGCTCTATTCATGCTGCTTCTACTGCCTAGTAAAATGCACATTCGCCTAAAAATAGGAAAGGTTTGCCATTAGTAGTGCTTTTTTCTCCTCTTGAGCAGCCAGACTACCCTTTAACAGAATGTACAATTTTGCTCTTGGGGTCGAGCTTCAGTTGTGTTTGGTGCAATTAACAGGTGAAGACTTAGCTACCCAGTCCATGGGTTATCTGTCATTTGATCCAATGTTTTTGTATTTTATTCAATTGCAGTTTAATTTGCCCCCTAATGCCATAGGCATAGTGAAAGGCAGATTCATGTGGCTAAGTACAAACAATTATACCCTGGAATTTAACTCTCGAAGTCCCAGTACTTCCAGTGTTCTGTGTTCACTTGGCAAAGTAAATATCCCTGGAGGAGTGAGGACACCCAGGCCGAGGTTCCAACTTAGCCACTTATAGTGAGCAAAATTTGACGTTGTTTTTAAATAAAAATTTCACCTTAAATGTGTTTTCTGTGGCTAGTTATTTTTTTCAAGGTTCACTTTCCATGTCTTTGAAACCAATATTACGCTGTGGAATGCTTTAAGTGAGACTTAACGGGCCATCCTAGTAGGAATATGAACAACATTGATGCTGAGGGTGATTTGAACTTGGGAAATGGTTGTTATGATGTTTTAGTGAAGAACGTTGCTGCTGTGTGCCCTTGTCTGAAGAGTATGCCTAAAGCTAAGACGAAGAGATTTCAATTAATTGCATTGACAAAGGAAGACTTAGGAAAGCCCAGCATAGATTTTGTCCTCTGTTTTGCTCTCATGAAAAATATTTTGATACAGCATAGCAGGCATAGAGAGGAAAAATACAAAATGTATAGATCAAGTAATAAAAGGGCACCAGGAAGTGCAATGGAGCTAAATCCTGTGTTCAGGAGATAAACAGATTAAGAGAGTGATGACCTTGGAGCAAGATCCCACCCAGCTAAGCTTATTTTTCATGTATTTTATCATTGAATTGGGATAATTCTATCATGTAAGGCATTATCATTGCTTATTGTTTTCATTTGGAATTTTAATCTGGAATAAATTAAAATCTGGAAATGGAGGACACTGAATTTTGATGCGGATCTCGACTAATGGTAGACATGAAAGGCTTAGGTCCTAGCAGTACTACACACTTTTAATCCCAGGAGACAGAGGCAAACAGATCTCTGAGTACAAGGACAGCCTGGTACAGAGCAAGTTCCAAGTACAAAAAATCTTAGGTCTAAGTGTGGTATTACATGCCTTTAATCCCAGCCTTCAGGAGACAGAGCCATGAAGGTCTCTGACTTAAAGGTCTGCTTATAGAGCTTCAGAACAGCCAAGCCTAGGCAGTAAAGATATTGTTAAATAGAAAGTTGGTGACAATGTAATAGAAGAAAGGGCCTTGTTCCAGCCCCAGCAAGCAGCAGAACTTGGCAACTTTGGCCATGCACCTCTAGCTTTAGAGACCAGAATAGAAGCGGCTACTGGGACAATTGATGCTGGTTAGCTGGAGCTAAGAAATCAGCAGCGATTAAAAAGAGACCAGCATCACTGAGCTAAAATCTTCTAGGAGAGGTTTTCTGAGAGCACAGAGAAGCTGTGTTCCAGAGATAACCCTGGTTGTAGCTGTGTTGCAGCCAGACTTGATAATGTGTAAGAATCATCCAGGTGGTACTGGTTTTGAAGGCGTGAAGGGATCATGGAGCACACCTGAGACTTGGTACTGAGAGGCCAAGGAAGGCCACTGCTGAAGGTGCGGCCTCAGTTGCAGTTAGGTAATTGGATGAATTTCAGAAGAGACTTTTCACACTTGAAGTTGCTATAGACTATGATACTCTTGAAGTTGGACTAATTGTTCTTTGCATTATGCTATGGGTAGGTATGGATTCCCATAAACTCATGTTTGCACAAGCTTATGGGGCCCAGGGAATGGAATGTGGGGGTTTGACTATGTTTTACACAGAGCTAGTACTATTAGGAGCTGTGTCCTTGTTGAAGTAGGTATGGCCTGTTTAGAGTAAGTCTGTCACTGTGGGAGCGGGCTTAGAGACTGTCCTCCTAGCTGCCTGCTGAAGACAGTCTAATCCTATTTGCCTTTGGAACAAGATGTAGAACTCTCAACTTCCCCATTGCCATGCTTCCTGCCTGGATGATAGCAGACTGATTGGTCTGAACCTGTAATCCAGCCCCAGTTAAATGTTGGTTTTCATAAGGGTTGCCTTGGTCATGGTGTCTCTTCACGGCAATGGAAATCCTAAGAGTCAGGGACCTCACAGATCAACAAAGTGACTGCATACCTTGCGTAAACTTAATAACCAACGTTTAGATGATAAAGGCTTAGTGACCTTTAGACTCATAGTCCCTGAAGGTTATAAGGAATCCCTCCAGTAAAACAAAAATATGACACATTTCTTGGAAAGGAGCACACACATTTTCTTAAACAAAAGAAGAAGAATCTCATAAGTAATTATATAAAGGTAGAAAAGTAATGTTTAGAACATGGAAAATTTTTGTCAAAATTAGAAGACTCGTAAAGCTCGCTATTATACAGACAGATTTGTAGACCCTGATCTTAGTCAGTTTTGGGGGTTTGGCCTAATAGGCACACATAGTTTTTGTTACCCTCACTTAGAACCTTTGAAAAGCTGTCAAGATTGTTATATTCTGAGTCATGGATTATAGGGTTAACCATAGAAATGTACAAATACATAGTGATGTGAGAGTCTGAACCCAAGGTTATTTTGTGAGCATAGACTTGATGAATTCTGTGCTGTCCGTTAGAAAAATCTTTGTTCTATATGATTGGAGGAATTAAAAATTTGATAACCAAACGTTATCATAGGAACATTGATTTGATTTCATTTCTAGATGTTGTAGGAACAGAAAGAGGTCTTGGTATGAAATTTGGTGAGGTTCTCCCTTTTGATAATAATATTTTGAAGTGAACATGTCAACAGAATTAGTCTTTCTACTTTTATCTCTGGTTTCTCTAAAGAGAAACAAGGATAAATCATTTATAGAGTTGAACTGGACAATCTGCTCATGTGTGTAGAGAACTGAAAAGACCTCAATGTCTTAAAACTTACGTCAAGGTGTGAAAAGTCATATCTGCAGGGAAAGGGGTCTTCTGCCATCAGAGGAGCCAATGGTATTCTCTGGAGTTAAGTGGACAGGGTCTGGGGACCAGCAGGTGGGGTCATTGATCCCGGCATCAGCCCTTCTCTGGCAGTCATTTACAGACAGTGAGATTTTGAGAATTGATAAGATACAGTTCCAGACACCAAGGAGAGCTCAGTGTTGGCGTTGGCTAGCCAGCATCTGCGATTTTTTTAGGAAAGAGGAACATTTGTTCCTGTGTATAAGTATTGTTCATCAGTTTTTCTCTGTGACAGCTGCTAGTGCTGCTGTTTGCCAAGCTCTCGGCTAAGATCTTAGCCCCAGAGCAAGCTTCCCATCTGCTGGATACAGTTTCATGTCAAACTCAGGCAAACATAAAGGAACTGACTCTTGGAAAACACCGAGGTGAGGTGCTGGCACCTACACAACTTGTCTTTGAGCAGCATGCTTTTCTCTCCTCTTCCCTTTCTCCCTGTATTCTTTGTACTTTGGGGCAAACTTTACTCCCTCTAAACATACAGAACTTTTGTTTTTCTCATTTCTCCAACATTGATGTTTTTCTCTACTTGAAGGAATAGGACATTTAAGGCTCCGAGAAAAGAATTTGGATTATTGGCCTAGAGAGAACCCATCAGGTCAGAGATACCCCTGTTTCATATTATGCACACACACCTTGTGGAGTCTTTTGAAAATGGCCATTTGGAAGGCTGTCAAAGACTTTTGTTGACTACATTTTTCTTTATGGACCACAGTAAACTTTTACTGGCCACTAGTTCAGTAGAAATTTTAAACATAAACCAGTAACTGATATTTAATGCTAAAGAAACTTTTATTCCCAAGTGTCCTCCTTAGATATAAGAACAATATAGTGGTTTTGTAGCTTAGGATTAGTTTTTTCCTTAGAGGATAAAATCTCCTGATGATATTTACTATCTCCACAGTTGTATAGTAATGTCAAAAATAAGCTAATTGAAGGAAAAATAATGAATATGAATGGTAATATGTAAGTTTTGCCTATACAAGTATGAGGGACCAAAAGTCTCATGATCTGCCTTTTTTAAGCTGTAACACCAAGAAAGCCAGTGATATGATTTGGTCTCAGTCTGATTTGTTGAGGATTGGGTGACTGCCTTAGTGGGGTATCCTTGGTTTCAGCTCTGTTCCAGGTATTGATGCCTTGGTACTCAATACCAATAGGTTAATCTGTAATCACCAAGCTAACAGGTAATCTAAAATAGAAGAGACATGAATGAAAGGAAAGAGGTCAGAGGAATTTGGCTTTGGTTAGTCTGTGGGACCAAGTGAGAAACCAATGGTGTTTTGTTAATCTTGTCCTGCATTTTAAAAATATAGGGGTGTGTGTGTGTGTGTGTGTGTGTGTGTGTGTGTGTGTGTGTGTGTGTGTAGAGGGGGGTGTTCAAGATCAGAAGACAAATGGGTGCGGAGTTCTTCTCTTACCACTTGAGTCTCAACATTCAACTTGGGTGATCAGGTTTGTGACAAGCACTTACCGTTAGGTGATGACTCATGCGGCCTTTTACTTTATATTCCTTATTTAGAATTAATACTTTGTATAGCATAAGCTGTCAAGTACCTGTTTCAGACAACCACAGTCTGCATCCCATAGCCCATAGCAGTTGGCAGGCACAAAAGACTACCACATTTTCTGTAGGGGCTCAGGAATGCTGTTTCTTCTTTACTGTTTATTTCTGCAGCTTAATCAGGAGGCACATTTTGTTGCTGTTTTTTTCATTTTGAAAACAGGGAAACCAGGAGATGGGGCATGCAGTCCCTTACTTGATTCCTTGCTTTCCCTGACTTCCTTTCCTTAATACAGGAAACCACCCAAGGAAGCCTTGGCAGCAAGCTCAGGCTGCCAGATTACATCTTTATTTTAATTTGGCAATAAACTAGTGTACAAACTGTGCTATAAAACATTGCCTCCAACGGCATCTCTCAGACTGTCTTAAACACCTCACTAAACATGATGTGTTGGGAAACATTCGAAAGGAGAGAAAACAAAGAACAGATGTGACTTTAAGAAAAAAAGAGAGAGAAGGAGAGAGGAAGAGAGAGGCAGTAGCAGAGTAGACAAATACCTCAGCCATGTAGAGCACACCAAGTACTGGGCTCCTTTCTTTGTGAGGACTAGTGTTGGAAGAGTTGCTAAGGGGACAATAACCCACCATAATGTCCCATTACAGCATGATGCTGCCAGGACATGGGCTACTGAATAGCCTTTTGTGGGAATCTCCTGATCTCTCTAGCTGTCTGGCTTAGCCTCCTTCCAAAGGTTGCTGCAGAAAAGGGCTTCTTGCCACTGGCCTTTACTCCAAACAGCTTCTTGGCTCTCCCTTCTCTATGCATGGCCAGAAACACCTAGGTCGAGGGCTCCATTCCTACTCAGATGGTCAAGTAGAGAACCAAAGAGAGCACGCTGGTACTGGGCAGTGTGCACCTGGAGAGCAGGTATTATTCTGCTGAAGTCCAGGCTGTGTCCAGCTTCAGCCTCTGCCTGCCTTCACAGGATGACAGGGCCAATGTCCAGACCTCTTGGCTTGTTTGAAGTAATCAGACTACATTTGTCAAATTAAATATATGTTTCAAAAGGTACAAGTGTTTACAACTAAACACGGCAATTTTTAAAATGTGTGTTATGCTGGATAAAAAAAAAATCTCATCAACTTCCCTGAATTGGTTCCCAAGCCACGTTCTACTTCTTAATTTTTCTCATTTTCTTTTTTTTTCTGTAAAATTTATTTTAGAGAATGCTCATTTATCTGTTCTATGATTTTAAACATTACATTTGAAGAGGGGGCTCGCTTGGGAAGAGGGGGAGGACAGTGGGAGGGTGGAGACAAGAGACTAATACAGAAATGAGTAAGAACAAAGCCATGTCTTACTCATATGAGAGTGTCAGGATAAAACAGATTGTTTTGTAAATGCATATGTGTACTTACACGAACAAAAACATTTGCATCCAAATAACTGATGAGTTCTGTACCCTTAGAGCTCTTTTGTGACACATACTTTGTTTTGTTCTAGAACATTTATAAATTTAAACTCAGTCACTTGTTACTTTATGATTTTTAAGCATAGAATATAGAAAAACTAGTGTGCAAACTGTGCTATAAAACATGGCCTCCGTTAGCATCTCTCAGTCTGTCTCTTTTTTTCCACCAATGAGTTTTTAATGTTGATGACATGAAGACATTTTCAACAACATATATTTCCCCTAATAACTCCCCCCAAAGCAATGTAGATATTTGCAAACCTATTAATTATAATAGAGCCCTGCTACTCAGAGCTTATCTGGCCTAAATTAGGCCCCACTTCCCTGTCTGTCCTCTGAGTCAGGGTTTCCCACTTAAAATGAGTGTGACACTGATGAGATCCCATGCAGTCAGGAACGGGTTTCTGTTCTACACTTCTGTCTTCCTTTCTACAGAAACACAGTCATGTGGGCAACCCCCACACTCCGTTAGACCATGGAGGAAGGGACAGAAATTGCTTTAAATCATTTGTGACTCTCTAGCATCAGATGGCTCATAAATAAAACAAAGAGAATATTGTTCTACTTTTAAGGTGTGTGAAGACAGTTTTTCTGTCTCCTGGATAAATTCTAAATAAGCTGCTCTGGAAATGATTGTTACAAATAAATATTAGGAATGAAAGTAAAAGCATAAAGCCTACCTCTTTACAGATAGTAAAAATACTACAGGTTGTTTTAATGCCATTTGCAAGAAAGAAAAAAGATGAGGAGTTCACATGTTCACTGATGACCTTATCTAAGTCCTACGCCACGGGTCTCTCAGTTGTAAGGTAATAGAACGGGGGCATGACTTATTCTCAGTATTATTAAAAAATGGCCTTTTGTGTTTAAGTATGTATTTTTTTATTTTTGAGATTGTAATTAAGTAATTATGCCCTGCTATTTTGGTCCTTTAAACTGTCCTATGTGCCATGTTTTCCAGATTCATGGCCTCTTTTTTTCCCATCTTTATTAACTTGGGTATTTCTTATTTACATTTCAATTGTTATTCCCTTTCCCGGTTTCTGGGCCAACATCCCCCTAACCCCTCCCAGTCCCCTTCCTTATGGGTGTTCCCCTTCCCATCCCCCCCCATTGCTGCCCTCCCCCCAACAGTCTAGTTCACTGGGGGTTCAGTCTTAGCAGGACCAAGGGCTTCCCCTTCCACTGGTGCTCTTACTAGGATATTCATTGCTACCTATGAGGTCAGAGTCCAGGGTCAGTCCATGTATAGCCTTTGGGTAGTGGCTTAGTCTCTGGAAGCTCTGGTTGCTTGGCATTGTTGTACATATGGGGTCTCGAGCCCCTTCAAGCTCTTCCAGTCCTTTCTCTGATTCCTCCAACGGGGGAACCGTTCTCAGTTCAGTGGTTTGCTGCTGGCATTTGCCTACGTATTTGCTGTATTCTGGCTGTGTCTCTCGGGAGAGATCTACATCCGGTTCCTGTCAGCCTGCACTTCTTTGCTTCATCCATCTTATCTAGTTAGATGGCTGTATATGTATGTCTTAAACACTTGTTCATCACTGCATCTTCAGACAAATGTGTCATACCTTATACTCTGGTACACACACTCCCCATTACCTTCTCCTTCCTCACTCTGCCTGATCCTTTTTCTTTCTCAGTCAGTCTAGTCTTCTGCTTTCTTACCACATGGTGTCCTTATGGAGGGGACCAGTCACTTCTTTTATCCCTGCTGATTCCTTCCCTAAGCTAAAGAAGCAACATGTAGCCTCCTCAAGGTTTGTATGACAACAGGACTAGAATCCTACATCATTGCACCTTTATATTGATATAAGGACCTTATATCTGTTCTAGTACTTTACTAATCTGCTAAAGACCTCTTTCTCTGACTTCCTTTGTTCTGTACAGTGCTGCTGAGTCTCTTACCCACCTTTCCCTGGCCCAAGTGGCCAATATTACAAGGATATTTCAACTGAAATACATCTCACGGCATCTCTCTGTAGAACCAAGAAATAGATTTCATTATCTGCAACACCCTATCTCCTGCTTGCCTTGAAATCTTACCTGGTTTGCATGAGAGACTATGGACTACCCGATAGAAGTAGGGTAAAAAGGGAGCCTGTAGGGTAAAGGTCAACAATTCAACTGTTGGCTTTATTTGGTTACAGTTGGTGGGTTTTCTTTTTTGTTTTGCTTTGTTTTTGTTTTAGAATGGGTTTATTTTGTTTTCTTGTCCTCCCCACACCCAGGGACATGTTGTATGGGGTTTTATGCTTGTTGAAAAGAACTTAAAAGTTAAGACTGTAGCGAGGGGAGAGGTTATGGTAAGAGGATATGGTAGCACTTGGGGAAGAGAAGAAAATGATCAAAATACATTCAAATTTATAAATTGTTCTCATACACACACGCATACACAAATATGAACACAAGCACACACTCATGCATTTCTATAAACACACATACATCATTTGAAACTCAAGATCTAATGTGAAGGAGACCCTGAAGCATTTGTTAACCTGTTTCTGGCTTATTTCATTTAACATCATGATTTTCCATTTGCATACATTTGCCTGATAATATGATGATTTCTGTTCACTTGTTTTGGAGACATAACATTCAGAGGGCTACATATCAGCATGTCGGAAACCTGTTTTGTTTCCAAACTTTTATAGGTGCTGAAGGATCACAATTCATGAATTTGTGATAATATAGGGAGACAATAGGGTGCTGAGAAGGTATATTGTTTTGTTTTGGGATGAAATGTTCTATGAATATCTGTTAAGTCCATTTGATTCATAACTTCTGTTAGTTTCTCTATGTCTCTTTTAATTTCTGTATCCTTGATCTGTCCGTTGATGAGAATGGGTTGTTGAAATCTCCTACTATTATTATGTGAGGTGCAATGTGTGCTTTGAGCTTTAGTAAAGGTTCTTTTATGAATGTAGGTGCCCTTGCATTTGGAACATAGATATTTAGGATTGAGAGTTCATCTTGGTGGATTTTTCCTTTGATGAATATGAAGTGTCCTTCCTTATCTTTTTTGATAACTTTTGATTGAAAGTCGATTTTATTCGACATTAGATTGGCTACTCCAGCTTGCTTCTTCAGACCATTTGCTTGGAAAGTTTTTTTTCCAGGCTTTTACTCTCAGGTAGTATCTGTCTTTGTCTCTGAGGTGTTTTTCCTGTATGTAGCAAAATGCTGTGTCCTCTTTACATATCCAGTCTGTTAGTCTGTGTCTTTTTATTGGGGAATTGAGTCCATTGATGTTAAGAGATATTAAGGAATAGTAATTGTTGTTTCATGTTATTTTTATTCTTAGAGGTGGGATTATGTTTGTGCTTCTCTCTGGGGTTTTTTTGGGGTTTTTTTTTTTGCAAGGAGATTAATATCTTGCTTTCTCTAGCATGTAGTTTCCTTCCTGCATTTTGTGTTGGAGTTTTCCATCTATTATCCTTTTTAGGGCTGATTTGTAGAAAGATATTGTGTAAATTTCATTTTGTGATGGTATATCTTGGTTTTTCCATCTATGTTAATTGAGAATTTTGCTGAATATAGTAGCCTGGGCTGGCATTTGTGTTCCCTTAGGGTCTGTATGACATTTGCCCAGGATCTTCTGGGTTTCATAGTCTCTGGTGAGAAGTCTGGTATAATTCTTATTGGTCTGCCTTTATATGTTACTTGATTTTTACCCTTAATGCTTTTAATATTTTCTTTGTTTTGTGCATTTGGTGTTTTGAGTATTATGTGACAGGGGCAATTTCTTTTCTGGTGCAATCTATTTGGAGTTCTATAGGCTTCTTTAAGTTTATGGGCATCTCTTTCTTTAGGTTAGGGAAGTTTTCTTCTATAGTTTTGTTAAATCTATTTATTGGCCCTTTAAGTTGGGAATTTTTGCTGTCTTCTATACCTATTATCCTTAGGATTGATATTCTCAACATGTCCTGGATTTCCTGGATGTTTTGGACTAGGAGCTTTTTGTGTTTTACATTATCTTTGACAGTTGTGTTGATATTTTCTATGGTATCTTCTACCCCTGAGATTCTCTCTTCTATCTCTTGTAGTCTGTTGGTGATGCTTGAGTCTTTGACTCCTGATCTCTTTACTAGGCTTTCTATCTCCAGGGTTATCTCTCTTTGTGCTTTCTTTATTGCTTCTATTACCATTTTTGTATCCTGGATGATTTTGTTCAATTCCTTAACCTGTTTGGTTGTGTTTTCCTGTATTTCCTTAAGGAATTTTTGTGTTTCCTCTTTAAGGGCTTCTACTTGTTTACTTGTGTTGTCCTGTATTTCTTTAAGGGAGTTATTTATGTCTTTCTTAAAGTCCTCTATCATCATCATGAAATGTGATTTTTAAATCCAAATCTTGCTTTTCCAATGTGTTTGGATGTCCAGTATTTGCTTTGGTGGGAGAACTGGCCTCTGATAACGTCAGGTAGTCTTGGTTTCTGTTGCTTAGGTTCCTGTGCTTACCTCTCACCGTCAGGTTGTCTCTGGTGTTAGCTTGTTTTGCTGTCTCTGACAGTGGATTGACCCTCCTGTAGGCCTGTGTGTCAACACTCCTGCGGACCTGTTTTCTTTCAGCCAGATCTGGGAGCAGAGAGCTGCTCCTGGGTTTGTGTGACCTGAAGCCTCGAGGTGGGTTCCTTGGTCTTACCTCTGCTCTCAGGTATTTAGGTGCTCCTGGTAACTGACTGTCAGCTCTTAGTGCAGGCAGAAACCCTGACTGTTCCTAGTTCCCTGTGCCCAGAGGGAAGAGAGGGCACTAGGCAGGTTCCTCTTGGATCAGCAATGTGAGCAGAAGTGGTGGTCTCCTGTGAGATCTCAGGATTGTCCCCGCTTCTGAGGGTCCAGCTCTCTCTCCCACAGGATTTGTGTGCAGGGAGCTGTGGGTCAATAGCAAGTTTTTAAAGCACACATTCAAAACCAGTATCAACCTAGTGCCATTGCATTCACCGAAGATGATACTTTAAGTAAAAGGCACTTGGTTATTTCTACACTGTTAGTTGTGTATAATACACCATGCTGATTTGACAGGATTTCCGTATGCTTGAAATTTCCCAATGTCAGGGTGGATTTCTAATCTCATGAATATGTAAATAAATTAAGTATCCAAGTTAAAAACTCGTCATTAGAATGGAAACCAGGGAGTTCAGTAAATGTCAACCCTGATCCTTGTTTATAAAACAAATTCTCAAGCTGAAATGCCATCATATGCAAACAAGGATGGCCTGTGTTCAATGAGGATACCTTGTTTAACAGGCTGTCCTGTCATTTGCAGTTGCTACCCAGAACAGTTTGCTGTTCCTGAGGATTTGAAAGAAATTGACCACAGGAAGAAACATAAATGGAAATTTCAAAGCAAGTAATTGGAATTAATATTTGAGTAGACACAATCACCCTATCTGGTGGCTACATGTACTTCCAAATAGAGACAAAATATTTGCAATGTTTTAGTCAGTTCTTATTTGCCCTATACAACCCTTACTTGTATTTAAGAAACTTTCAGGTTCTTTTGACTAAGCTATCTGGGTCAAAGCGTGGAGCAGAGAATAAAGGAAAGGCCATCTAGTAACTGCCCCACTTGTGAGATCCATCCCATATGCAGCCACCAAACCCAGACACTATTGCTGATGCCAAAAAGTGCTTGCTGACAGGAGCCTGATACAGCAATCTCCTGAAAGGCTCTACCAGAGCCTGACCAATACAGATGTGAATGCTTGCAGCCAACCATCAGACTGAGCAGGGGGACCCCAATGGAGGAGTTAGGGGAAGGACCGAAATAGCTGAAGGTGTTTGCAACCCCATAGGATGAACAATAATATAAATCAGCCAGAACACCCCCCGCCCAGTGCTCCTAAAGACTAAACCACCAACCAAAGAATACACATTGGGGGACCAATGGCTCCAACTGTATATGTAGCATAGCATGGCTTTATCTGGCATCAACGAAAAGGGTGGCCCTTGGTCCTATGAAGGCTTGACACCCCAACATAGGGAAACGTTAGGGTGGTGAGGTGGGAGTGTGTGTGGGGGTGGGGGAACACCCTCACAGAAGCAGGGAGCAGAGGATGGAATAGGTGGTTGGCAGACGGGAAACTGAAAGAGTTAACATTTGAAATGTAAATAAATAAAATAAGCAATAATAAAAACAAGTATCTTTGAGGCATAAATAATTGTGCCTCCCTACCCCAATGTGTGTAGCACCCTCCGATCTCGGTGCATAACAAATGTCTCTAAATCAAAATAACGAATGGCCACACATTGACCTTTCCTTCCTTGGCAGCTCCTGGCAGCTCCAGTTCCCATGTCTAATCCCCAATCCTCAGAGCGTCAATCCCAACCATGGGAGCTTTGACAGATTTCAGAGACTGCAGTGGAATGACCAGCGACAGATTTGATAAATCCTGCCACAGGAGAGATTGATGGAGCCAGCAGCATGTGTCATTGCTTCCCCTTGCTCTTCATCAGAAAGTCTTGATGGCTTATCCTTGTTGATTTTGGTCCTTTCAGTTTGCTGAGATTTGGATCCAGTCCCCGCTAGCTCTCCCAAGTTGCTCTGCGATTGTGCCTGCTTGCCAGACTCCGTGTGTAGTTCCAGTTACCACCTCATTTTAATTTGTGTGTTCAGTAACAGCGAGTCTCTTGATACTGACCAAGGCACAGGAATACCATTCTTAACTTCGCTGCTAGTTTGATTTCCCAATATGATCCATTTTCCTGAAGCACTTTCTTCCCGCAACATTTTCAATGCTTAGCAATTTTAATTGTCCTCCAGGGCCCACCATTAAAGATTTTATAAATTACCACTCCTCCCTCCCTGCTGAAAAGGCTACCCTAGCACTCTGAACAAAAATGTTATACATTGTGTGTAGCGACTCAGAGAATACATAGTCTTTTCATGAGAAATATTCATCAGGTAGGATGATGAAGGAGTTTGGGGTGGCAGTTATGGTTCTGTCCCTGGAAGATACTCTGTATCATCCAGGTAAGGATAAACTTCCTCAGGTCTCAGTGAGGCTTTGTCAATCTGGAATTTCTACACTGTCGTCTTTGCCGTCTGCTATGTTTCTCTGTGTCTCAGTTCAGGTCCTTCTGGCACCATGGGAAACCAGACCATCATTGCTTACCTCAGAAGCCTGCTCCCAGGGATGGACTCCTTTCCTTAAAATGATGAATATATCATTAAATATGGTGATGATAGGAAAATGGTACTTGCGATCCCTCTGGCCTGGCTTTAGGGATTTATTTTTATTCCTGAAGGTGCCATCTCTTTCTTGGTGAAGAATGAAGGAACAACAGCAGACACTGGAGAGCTAAGAGGCAAATGTGCACTCTGGACCAAGGCCACCCCAGGGGCTGTATTAGGATGAGGCAGATAAATACAATTGGCAGTGTTTTCTGTCAGTCTTCTCCTGAGGTGCAATTTGGAGGTCCCCTTCCTCTGAAACATCAAGAGCATAGTAAAAAAGACAAAATAGTCATGAGTCCTCAAAAAGAGTCCACAGCCAGACACATGGCACCAGCTTAAGACCCTCGAAGAGCTTTGTGGGAGGAGTAGAGGAAACAGATTCCCTGACTGTGGAAGTCACTCTGAGAGACTTTGTGACGAACAGCATCTAACCCCATCAGCCAAAGGCTGAAAGTGTGTTATGATGAGTCTTTGCCTCAGTGGGTTTGTCTTTCCACCACTGTCTATGGAGCTGGCCCCCTCCCACCAGTTTCCTAGTGACAAAGGACAATCCCAAATGTGCACTTTGTCTATTCATCTTAAAGGAAAGATAGCCTCATCCAATTTAGGTTCGTGATAACTGCAAACATTTGTATCCATGTAAGAAAGCTTAATGTCCTTTCTGCCAGCTCAGGGCAATCACTTGATTTTCATTGATCCAATATGTAATATGGGAGATGACAGGAGAAAATGGCTGCTGCACCTTTCGTCTTCTTTAAGAGGCCACATTTTTATGTGTACTATGAATCTGTTTTCAAGCCAATACAGCTCATTCTTTCTCATGGTCAAGCTCTTGGGTCCTTCTGTGGCAGTCTGCTCTACCACACTTGTCTGTCACCCACCTTACAGATCCTGGGGCTAACACAGGATGACACCATAGATACCTGACAGTTGGCTCCAGATAACAAGAAAGCTAGCCCTCGTTACTGCTTCCTTTACAGTCAAATACAGTTTTTATTATCACCTTTTCCAAAACAGACAAAAACAGACATGAAAACAAGTCAATGTGAGAATTCTTCCCCTGCAGGAGAAGCATGAGACAAGAAAGAGAAGTGTTGACAGGCCCAGACCAGCTCACAATCAACTGAGCATAGAGGCTTGTGATCATTTAGTTATGCTTGCTAAAGGAGGGAAGCCATCACAGACATAGTACAGTGATTTTAGACAGGAAAGGTTTTCTGCCTTGCATTCTTAGTTATCCAGACTACCACCCTCCCACCTACTAGATATTTCTGCTCCTTCTGTTCTTTCTCCATATTTCATTTTGTACACAGTTAGTAGAATACAAGAAAAAACTACATAGGCATTATTTCAGAGTCCACGACAGAGGATTAGGAGATGAACATTGCCCTCCTAAAAGTAGCTCAAATATTCTTTTTTTCTCTTCCAGGTCACCCCTCCCTCTTTTTTTCCTCGAGGGTTGGCACTGTGGGAGAAAGCAGCTGCTGTTTTCTCTCATGTGACAGATAGTAATGATACTTCTCCGTTCAGTGTTCTGACACTCAACAAAACCTTGGAACTGGAGACAGACAGGGAGGGAAATAAATCTTTTCTAGGTGCTGGCTCAATACTATGAGCTTTATTAAGGGGCACTGGCTTCTTCTTCAGCAAAAGACCTTGCAATGCTAGCTGAGCCGGACTCATTGCATTGGATGCTTTGATACTGGTCTGCCCCCTTCTTTGCTCAGAATTTTGCTGTCAGACTCTGCAGGTTTAATTAACAAATTAACACGAATGACCGAGAGTTGTGTTTTCTTCCTTTCTTGCTATAACACCAGGCTGGACAATTAATTTTTTAGCGAGAAAATGTTTGAAGTTGTATTAACAGTATGAAAGGTAGCTCTCTCTAGTTTAAACTTGCAAGAACCCACATGGAAATCCTTAGGACTTTCAAATGTATCTATCTGATAGTTAGAGATTATTTTATTTGAAGATACTAGTCTTGAGGTGCATATCCATGGAAATAAGCTATAATTCTCTACACGGATTACCATTGTTTATTCATTAATACCTGAGATTTTGCTATTATGCATATTTATCATAAGGGAACCTCGCAATAAAACATAAATACATTCTACCTTGATCTTCTACTCTGTTCTATGTGATTATGGATACAGAAATGTAGGTCTGGTGACCTTGGAAAACTTCTGAATCTTTAGAAAGTTGCAGAATGTTGTTAGATAATTTAAAGTGGTTTTTCATTGCTAGCAAGCATTTGTGGAGACTACTAAAATAATTAAATGCAGATGTATGAGCTGTAGTTGGAAGGAGTGTTTTGTTGGACCATAAGCTTTTGGAAAATAAGGCCAGGGGGAGACTAGGTATGCAGGCGAAAGCTTACCAAGAAGGTGTGTTTGGAAGTGAGCAATAGAGAAGGATCAGCACCAAGGACAGAGGTAGTCCTTTGGCAGAAGAGTAATGTTGATGAAAGACTGTAAAACAGAAAGGTTTTTTTCTGACCTACATTTATGCACAATGGTATACACATGCTCTTTATTAGCACCAACATTTTCACAATACTACACAGAAGCGTGTGTGTGTTTAAAGCATGTAGTACACCCAGGAATTCTTTTTTCTACCTAGCGTGGCAGAAAACATGGATTACCACCACAATAAAATACCTGAGTTGATAAAATTATTAAGAGAAAAGACTATTTGACTCATGGGTTTTTGTCAGCTATGAGTCAACATGTCATGGTAGGAGAGTATGGCTGAGCAAGGCTGCTACTTTATGGCCTAATAGCTCAAAAGTGAGTGAAGAGGGTACTCTGGTCTCATGGTGACATTTAGGATATGTCAGCAGTGACTAATGGTCTTCCTACAATGCTTCTCCATTCAAAGGTTTCATTACCACCCACCAGTGTCACTGAGAAACCCTGTGCTTTCCACATGAACTTATTAGGGATGTTCAGCATCCTAACTTTGGCAAATAAGGGTAAAGTAGACTTCTAAAGCAGGATTTTTGAAACAAATGTCATAGTCTTCTTTCTTGGAGGATCAAATACTATACAGTAGAGCGAGTGAGTGGCTTGCATTAATACCCAACCATCTCAGTCTCTGTGGATTACAGGATGTGTTTTGGCTAAGTGAACAGTGTCATAATTGGGCTTTTTCAAAGAGCAGTAAATACTCAATTGAGATAAGTTGGTCTTTGGGCATCTTGATGCTTGATGCTTTGCTGAGTTACCTGGTGATTCATTTGACCTTTTTTTGATTGTACAGTTCATGTGGTGAGAAGAGAAGAGGAGGCAGGTGATGCCTGTACTCAGGACAGTGACTCACCATCTACTCAGAGTGATAGACAGCAAATGCAGAGAAAAGATGTTGATGGTTAGCTGTATTATACACTGGGCACAGGGCAAGAAATAGATGTACCAAATGATGTTTTCCAAATCAGTAGTTGACCATTCTGGACACCAGGTACCTAGAGGGAAAAAAAGGTTCTTTATATTTCCATTAGAGAATAATTGGGTACACGGGGTCCCAGAATGACATAGAGATTACTAGAACAAGAGTGAGAAGTGGAAATGAAGCACAAGTCATAAAAGAAAGAAATAAAAGACATTTTTGGGATCAGAAGGTAGAGAGTTAATCCTTGTCTCATGAACAGTAATTCACAGTGCAGTTGCCCTTTGAGAATGTGGCAGTATGGAATGTTACCACTGGTGGCATTTACCATCTATAAAGTAGCTATAAGAACGTTACACAGGGATAAGGTAAGGAATGGTAAATGAGCTAATATATGTACAATGGTCAGATTACATTAAGAGCTTGGGCTATGTAGACTAGGTTTTTCTTGACTGAGTTTCCTTGTTTGCTCTTACAAAGACAACTGGAGCTTGTGAAAGCCAAACAATGTCTGATTTGAGTTTAGGTTCACTCCATGAGAAGCAACTCGCATGTGACACTGCTTGGGTAACCAGTAGCCAGAGACTGCATAGCACAGAGACTTAGGGTAGACTAAGGCTTAGGGTTGGATTTAGGTCCAAAAAGAAAAGAAGAAAAAACTCCTAATGATATTCTTCTCTACTTCCTGCCTTATTCAGCCATCATCAGAGACGTTTACTTTGGTAGCAGATTGAACAGCTGCTGACACCAACAGCCAGATAATACACAGAGAGAAATAGTCTAAATAGGACATCTCTATGAAATCCCTTCCCTTGGAGTTCAGTGAACCCCACTGAAGAAGAGGCAGAAAGAATTTAAGAGCCAGGGGGGATGGAGGACACAGGAGAGCAAGGCCTCTTGAATCATCTAAGCAAGACCTGCATGGGCTCATAGAGTCTAAAGCAGCAGGCCCAGGGCTTCATGGGACTCTTTTCCTCCCATTGGGCTACCAGGTCCAACTTCAGATATGATAGTTTTGTTTTATCTTATTTTGTCATTTGGTTGTTATTTCTTTGGAGACACTTCTTTTCTAATGAGAGAATGAAAGGGAGTGAATCCTGAGGGGAGGCAAGGGGAGGGGAGGAATTAGGAGGAGTAGAGTGTGGAAATTATAGTCAGGATATATTCTTTGAGAAAAGAATCTATTTTCAATAAAAGGAAAGAGAAAACGAATAAAGACTAGCATTGGGCTGGAGAGATGGCTCAATGGTTAAGAGTAGTGACTGCTCTTCCAAAGGTCATGAGTTCAATCCCAGCAACCACATGGTGGTTCACAACCATCTGCAATAGAATCCAGTGCCCTCGTCTGTTGTGTCAAGGACAGCAGCACATTCACATACATGAAATTAATAAATAAATAAATAAATAAATAAATAAATATTCTTTAAAAAAATAAAGGACTAGCGTTATTGTGTTGCCTCTGGAATTGAATGCATTCTCCTTGACTTGATATTTGGTTTCCCTCGACATGCTCATCCAGACTTACAGAGATAGGCCATACTTATTGGTCTGTTGTCTTGGTCTGGCTCACAACTTTGATTCCTTGCTCACCCCTTTGCCAATTTGAGTCCTATTATCTCTTTAGACCACATTTGCTTCCCCAGAACTCTAGAAGTAGCCTCTGCGTTTCTTTATCTTGGGTTGTTTCGAGCATTTCACAGTATAATTGTGGGATCTTCAGAAACTAAATATTCATTTTACCCTACCCATCACATGTTGTCTATACTATCCAGGGGAACAGAAGACCTTTCGACCAGGCAGAGCACACTATGCCTCCCAATTCACTTTAATGTTTACTGAATGTGTGATTCGCAGCACATCATATAGACCCCAAGTGTCAGTCTCTTCAGTTTTTAAAGTGAAATGTTAATATCTGCCTTGCAGGATTGATATGTGAAACAGAGGTGATGCGCTTGCCTGGAAATGCCAGGTGCTGCTCCTGATGAATCACAGAACAAGGACAAGAGTACGGATTCTGATCTGTCTTCTCTCTTTCTCCCTCCCTCCAGTTATACAGCTCTGCTGAGTTTGGCAGAAGATGGCAGCTTATCCAGGAAGCAGTGGTACCCAATAGGTTTTACTGGTAAGTCTGCCTCCATGCTTTGGCCTAAGATATCATCACCTTCTCTAGCACAGGATGGGATCCTGGAATACCAAACACTTTCAGATACTCTTAAAAGTTGTATCACTATTTTTTCCATAAACCCCTAATGTATCATTAATATTAGTGAACTTCAGATACTTTATAAGTAGTGCTTTGGTACGTTTACATGAACCTGGGATACAGACATTTATTTAAGGCACTATAACTTTTATTGGTTAAGGCAATATATATATATATATATGTATATATACATATATATTGTTCCACCTGGCTCACAACTTTGATTCCTTGCTTACCCCTTTGTAAGTAATGTGGTCTTGCCAATATTATAATATATATAAAATTTTCAAATAAAGGTTTTCAGCATAAAGAAGGAAATCTTAATTTGTTCATCAGCAGTTCTTATCAATGTTCCTTGTGTCAGGTCTTCTAGGCCTCCTTCTTATCCTAGTTTTTACAATCAGTACCCCTATTCTCTCCCTTAGCATGCCAGCTATGTTCTGTGAACTGTCAAACACATATAGGCACAGGGTCATACTCTGCTCCAGCTGCTGTGACAGGATGCTATGGGTTGGTGGAAACAGCCATGTGTCTATGTGAGATCCTGAAGATTGGGAAGATCAAGCTGAAGATAGAATCAGATTTATTTCCCTTTGTGGGTTCTCCTCTTGACCCAAACATGGCTATACCTCTGTGTAGTGAAAAAAAGGGCCCTGATCTCTCTTTTCATTGTCACAATGACACAAATTAATCTATGGTTACCTCACTCTTATGACCTCTTATAAACTGAGTCATCTTCCAAAGACTCAACTCCAAGTGCAATTACTTCAGTCTAGGGCTTTAATTTTTATGTTGGGAGGAACATAGACATCCAGTCCATAACCTAAAAGTATAGATATAGATGACAGAGGTATTTACATTTGCATGAGTGTTAGTGACAGAGACTGTACTGTAACTTTTTTGTAGTATGCTGAATTTATGCACATACCCTCATATCTTAAATAGTTACAAATAAGCTATCTATAAGAATTCACATCTTGTAGATCTATTGCATATAAATAGTAAACCACATGATATAAAGCGTTATACATATGAAAAATAAATAAGAGAGGAAGGAGGAGGCAGAAAAGTATAGAACAGAAATGAGGTCTTGAAAGTCATAATCTTGATTCTCCATTTACCATGCTCCTAATTCTCTAATACATAGCCTCCCCCATATCAATAGGTTACTCAATTTGAAAATCACCCAAGCGATAAAAGTTAATTTTGACTTTGTGTTTCCAACCCAAAATCCAAGAAATGTCAGAACAAAGTTTGGAGCAGTCTAGCATGATTTTGATATTGAATTTAGTGAAAGTGTTAGAATGTATATCCTTACACAGAAGAACGAACACTAGTTCATTCAGAACTGCCCATAGAAGAGACACCCAACCTGGCCCCAGACTTCTGTAAAACTAGCTCACAGGAGACATTATGTATTCCTTATTTAAACAACCTAGAATCACCAGGACAGTGGCATTCAGGAGCCAATGAGCTCTGTAAGAAGGGCTTTGTTATCTTGATGTCCCTTCTGAAATCACATTGGACTGGCATGATGAAGGGACAACCTGCTAGTTGATGGCAGATGCACTCCTCACTGCTTCTACACTTTCCTCAGAGAGGAGCACATGTTTACCTGTTGCTCTCTCTCTGTGTGTGTGTGTGTGTGTGTGTGTGTGTGTGTGTGTGTGTGTGTGTGTGTGCCTTTGATTATTTGGTTAGATAAGGTCTCCTGAAAGCCAGACTGGTCTCATAATTCTTATGTATATG
Source organism: Rattus norvegicus (assembly GCF_021556685.1). Lineage (NCBI taxonomy): Eukaryota > Metazoa > Chordata > Mammalia > Rodentia > Muridae > Rattus > Rattus norvegicus. The sequence goes on along the minus strand of NC_141534.1, from coordinate 262,603,990 downwards.
TGGTTGGCCTTGAACGCATGATCTTCATGCCTCTACCTCACAAGCACTGGAACTACATATGTGTGCCATGACATCCAGCACTTGCATGTCATAATTTCAAATACTTCATTAAAGTCCCTGTGGCTTTTGAAAGCTAGAGAGCTTTGTTAGAGAAATTTCCTTTCTTTTTAAAAAATTTCATATATTCATTGAATATCTATATGCCCCCCCTCTCCTCCCTCAAAGTCCTCCTATCACTTCCCACTCTCTCTTAAATTCATGATGTCATGGCTTTTTACTTTAATTAATATGTAAGTACATACGTAAATGCAACCCTCTGAGTTCACTTAGTGTCACTTGGTAGTGAGGAAGAATGAGTCTTTCCCAGAGTTGAGTTCCCTAATTAGCTATCCAATACCAAGGCGCATCCCTAGGGAATGTTTTACAAAGTTCATATAGAGGCTAGGGATTCGGCGCAGTTAGACTGCTTGCCTAGCATACAAAATGCTCTGAATTCAGTACTCAGCACTGCACAAACTTTGGTGATACGTGTCTGTGCTTGGAACAGTAAGGAAGCTGATCATTATAAGTTTCATGCTGAAAGAGCTACAAGGACAATAGTGTCTGAGAGGAAGGAGGAGGAGGAGAAGGATGGGACGAGAGGAGGGAAACCTGAAAGGTTAGGACAATCGATCTAGAAATGTCTATGTGAAGTGAAACCACTTATTTTTCTTCCTTTTCTTCTTTCCTTTTGTTATTTTGTTTCTGAAATGTGTGTCCGTGTGTGTGTGTGTGTGTGTGTGTGTGTGTGTGTGTCTGTGTGTCTGTGTGTCTGTGTGTCTGTGGTGTGAGTCCACACTATGACATCAAGTGGTGTGTTTGCTCTACCACTCTGCCTTATTTCCTTGAGAGAATATTTCTCAGTTAACCTGGAGCTAGACTGGCAGACAGCAAGCCCCACAAACCCTCCTATCTCTGACCTCTGCGCAGACAGACAGAAAGACAGACAGACAGACAGACAGACACACACACACACACACACACACACAGTGCTGCGGCTGCAGACAATCATGGCTTTTTACACGGGTGTGAGTACTTAAATTAATATATTCCTCCTTGCCTGCCATGTACACTTGTATCCGGGAAAATAGATCCAACTCCAATTAAGAACCCTCCTTCCACTATCACAGTGAGTCATCTCTGACTGACTGGATGCCTTGAAGCCTGCTTCTGTTTTTCCAGTTGCTGGCCATGTTGGGAATACCCTTTCAAACACCAAGTTGAGCTCTCTCAGGCCTAGGGGTCTCAGTCTCCACTAGGGTCAGCTTGTTAAAGATTTATCTATTTTTATGGCATGTGGAGAGCTGTTTTGCCTGCATTTTGTATCAGGTGCATTCAGTGCTTTCAGAGGTCATCAAATACCCTTGGAATTTGAACTTCCGATGTTTGTTAGCCACCATGTGGGTGATGGTAACCTTACTGTGTCTTATGGTGAGAGCAACTCTCATCCTCTGAACCATCTCCCCAGCCCCCTCTTTATATATATATATATATATATATATATATATATATATATATATATATATATATAAACAATATTTATTTATTCTTTGTTTTTTACAGTCCAGGCTTCATTCCCCTCTTAGTCTGCCCCCCTAACTGCTCCCCATCCCATCCTTCCTCCCACCCTCACTCTGCTCTACATGGAGATGTCCCCAGCATCCCATCCACACCTCATCAAACCTCCCCACTCCCTGGGCCAGACCTCTCATTGAGGCCAGACCAGGCAGTCCTCTGCTGTATGTGCGTCAGGGGCCTCAGATCAGTTGGTATATGCTGCCTGGTTGGTGTCTCAGTGTCTGAGAGATCTGGGGGATGGGGAATGGTTGAGACTCCTGGTCTTTCTATAGGGCTGCCCTTCCTCCTCAGCTTCTTCCAGTTTCTCCCCAATTCAACCACAGGGCTCCCAGTTTCTGTCCATTGGTTGAGTGCTGGTATCTGCTTTTGACTTCTTCAGGAGGGCAGCCACACGAGGCTCCTGTCTGAAAGCATACCACACCATCCATAACAGTGTCAGGCCCCGGGGCCTCCCCTTGAGCTGGATTCCAATTTGGGCCATCACTGGACCTTCTCTCAGGCTCTTCACCACTTCTGTCCCTCCCTACAGTTCCTTTAGAGAGGAACAATTCTGGGCCAGGGCTTTTAACTGTGAAATGGCAACCCGTCCCTCCACTTGATGTCCTGTCCCTCTACAGGAGGTGGGCTCTACAAGTTCCCCCTCCCCATTGTGGAGTACTTCATACAAGTTCTCTCCCTTTGAGTCCTGAGAGTCTCTCATCTCCTAGGTCTCTGGTACATTCTGGAGGGTTCCCCGACCTCCTATCTTCTGAGGTCCCCTGTTTCCATTCTTTGTGGTGGGCCTCAGGTCTTCTGTCCTGTTCCCCCCAATACTTGATCATGTTTCCCCTCTTCCCCTCCCTGCTTCCTCTCCCACCCAGATCCCTCCCTTCCTTTGCCCTCTGTGATTGCTTTCTTCTCCCTCCCACGTGGGATTGAGGCATCCTCACTTGGGCCCTTCTGCTTTTTAACCTTCTTGAGTTCTGTGGATTGTATCCTGGGTATTCTGTACTTTTTTGACTAATATCCACTTATTAATAATGAGTACATACTATGTATGTCCTTTTGGGTCTGGGTTATGTCACTAAGTATGATATTTCATTTTCTCCCATGTTCATGAGCTGCCCATCATTTTTATCTATTTTTTGTAAAAATTATAAAGTTGTTGGTGGTGGTGTGTATGGTGTGTGTGGTGTGTGTGTGTGTACTTTATGTATATAGAAAGAACTCAGATACATACCCTTTTAAAAGGGTAATCATCCTAGTTTATCATAGAAAAGATAGTGATACTTGTTAATGGAGGAGCTATAAAGGATCAACCTTTCCATAAATCAGGCTTACCAGAGGCTGCAGGTATATGCACACAGACCATAGCACTAGAGTGTACACAGTAGAACTCAGGACATGTTTGATTTCAGTTTGTTCCTTAGCAATATAATAAGGGAAAGGTTTACTTAAAAGGACAGGCAAGGAAGGCAAACCTGAAGGCATGCCCAGCTTAGTGTACCTCAGTTTCAGACTTACATGAAATCTTATTTTCACATGCCATTATTGTAAGCAAGACAGACCTCTTTCCTTTGTCACTCATGCTAGCTCATCCTTTCCTATGAATACTTTAAAGAAGGTTTTCATTCTACAGGTAGATTTCTAAATCTACAAATGTCACAAAATCATCACCTTTCAAAAGCACTGTACACTACAGTTTATGAATTCTAACTAGTCTGTTCACTATGTAAAATCAGTAGCTCTGTATTGTTTTTATTTTTTCCTATTGTGAACATGAGAACACATCTTTCCCCAGTCAAGCATTAGCAGTGTGCAAGTGCTATTTAAAGTTAAAGCTCTTTAATTCTCATAACAGTTTTCTGAGGGAAGCTACCCATTAGCATCATTAACAAGAGAAGTCTAAGACAAAGAATGGTTAAGTAATTAGACCAAGGGCACAAAGGTGCAAAGTAAAAGAGGTCATTATTTCAGTGATGGGTATCTCCAAAGTCCATTTCTACTTCATGCCTGGATGCTATTGCCTCTGCTGCTCACCCTAGAGCTGGAAATCGAACGCCCTAGACAGATGAGTAGTCACAGTTCAAAGGTATCTTGGCTGTAGTGTCTGTCTTTGTAGCTTTCCAAATATATTTGGCCTTTGCCCTCATGAATTTCAGCTTGCCTGGCATTGCCTGGCCAGAGAGGGCACAGCATCCTGTGAGATACACAGCTACTGTGGATATCTCTTGGTCTATAGCCACATGATCTATGTTCTGACACTGAACCTCTTCCTGAGTCCAGCAAGAAATCTGTCAATCAAAGCAATGTGTGTTATTATATTCACTCCTGGAAACTAGTTGCTGCAAATTACATAGAAACCATGAAACTGTTGAGGAGTTTTCATCTAGCTTTAATTAAAAGAGATGTCCTTTAATCACTGCTGCTCCAGCCTAGCAAGAGGGTGTGACTAGCTCTCAGGTGGTTTTCTCCAGTGTTAAATTGAATCATTAAATGACCATGGGTAATAATATAGCACTTTCCACAGGAGTGCTGAACATGAAGATAAAATCATAGGTTTTCCACATCATCAAGCTCTCTTGAGAATTACCTGGGAGAGGCAATAGTCACACCGCCCCTGGAAGCAATCAATGCCAATTGTAAATAATTATGGGATGCAACATCTTATTCTTACCTTAACTAGTGATTGCTAGCAATACTGGCATAACAACTATAAATAGCAACTTTCATCCCGATATTTTATATTCCTTCCAGAAGTGATTTAAGACCTCACATAAAACATGTCTAAGGACAATGTTGTTTTAATGGATTAGCGTTTCTTCTTATTTAACTGAGGACAGTCATAAATATGCCCTTTCCTATGTGAGAATCTATGTCTTTGTTGGGAAACAGTTGATGGGTAAGAGCCTTAGGGACACTGAGTTCAAACTTTATCATTTATTGAGAAAGGGATTGTGGGAAGTGAAGTCATGTGTTATCCCTGATAATTATCTGCAGAGCCCACTAACCAGCAGTAACAGAAACATCTAAAATAAGCTGACTTTGCATATGCTGCCTCCATTTCACAGGTGTTGGTTTTAGCCTTAGAATGGCCTTCTCTGCTTTGGGGCATGGAACAGACACTTTCATCGTTAGACTTAATAGTTTAGTAGTTCCATCAGCTGCCCTGAATGTTCTGTTTTCAGAGATCAAAATGGCCTGGCTATGATTATAGACATAAAAGGTGAAACATTTACTATACATGAAGGTCAGTTATTTACCCTGGGAACTGAACTGGATTCAATCAAATGACATGATTCATAGCCAAAGGGAGATGTGATTCTTAATGAAGAAAATAAAAACTCTTAAGAATTCCATACTAAAGAAGGAAGTATGGATTCTCATTAGGGAAAAAAAGCCTACAGATGGGATGTTGGAGTATTAATGCAATACCATGAACAGTTTTATATTTAAGTCCGAATATTGTTAAATTTGTAAAGCTGGATATTCTTCATTTTAGTCTAATAATTTAGACAGAGCTGAGTTCATGCATTAAATTTTGAAGAACATCATGGAATTGGAGGGGTTGGGTCCAATTGCCTTGAAAATGCATTTCTGTCCATAGCCCAGTGATTTATACAACGTTGAAAAATTTGGTTTGGTGCCTAAGTAAAGTTTGGGATTTAAAACCTGGAGAACAGTTCTCATTGCAAAAGATGAAATAATTCTCTAAGTTTAACACATATTAAGAAAATTCCACTTAACTGAAAATCTGTTTGAGCTTACATTGTAACATTTGTTTATATACATGGATTGCCTGTAACAGGGTCAGCTCAATAATGATTATCAACTTTCTATGATAAACTAACATGACAATTTGGAGCTGTTAAAAATTAGCCTTTAGGTCAATGAGATGGATCAGTGGGTAAAAGCACTGACCATTCAAACCTGAGAACTTGAGTTTACTCCTCAGAGTCATCAGTAGAAGGAGATAGAGAAACTGTATACAGTGTGTACTTAATTATATTAATAATTGTATTGCTTCCCATAGGTCAGTGTAACGATTGATTTCCTTTGACAGTCTTAGACAATGAACAACAAATCCTATTTGTTGTATGTTTACTGAGCTTGAGTTTTATTGCATATTTGCATTGGTTGTATAAATTAATCAAGATTGTCAGATGTAACAAAAAAAATGCAGCCTGCATAAGTAATAAAACAGGAGATGTTTATCCATAGGTCTGAAACAACAGAGGGTCTAACTGTATATTCCTGGAGATCAACAAGCTTGTTACATGGATCAGATCATGCTCTCCCTGTCAGCCCCACCCTCCGCTCTACGCTTTGCGGTCTCTGTCTTCAAAGTACCCTCTGGACAGCTTATGTCTCCTATTAAAAAGCTCAGTACAACCAAACTCCTGGAGTCTAATCTTATGGGCCTGATTAGGTAACATGCCCCTAGTTATACCTGGGGATAGAATCAACTCTAGCAAGCAACATAAGCAGAGAGAGTAAGGAATAGCCATGAGGCAGAATTGCCTTACAGCTTTTAGCAAGAAAAGGAGAGAGGATAATGGAAAGACATCCATAAAAGATACTCCTCATGCATGGATATTTTCACACTCTTTTCAGATGAGCAATAAATAGAAAGGTAAGTAGAAATTCCAAGTCTCATAGATATTCATTCACTTCACCTTGATATACATTGGTAGATAATAGTGATGAAATTTAAAACTATGTATGCCTGACTAAGGACATACTTACAGTATCCCAGGCTGCGACCCTATGTCTAGAATAACCATGGCCTCCATGATGCTATGAATCAGTAAAGCTTTTAACCCTAGACCTCCTGCAGACTGTTTCCTATATGCATGGACTCTTATCCCAATCCAGGCTTCTCCTCTCTCCCCTTGGCTGCCAAGTGTATACACAGATGATTTGCAATGAACCTTGACATGGTTGGGTAAGAATGTTGACACTTAGTTTAGCTTACTCTTTGCCTCCTTCATGGTTCTCTATTTTGATTTTCAATGCCAATGGTTACTTCTGTCTCTTTTCAGAATGTAATGCAGCATAGCAGGTACCACAGTTTAGGTCTGTTTGAGTCATTCGTTAGAATAACATATGTTTTCCATCAACATATCGTAGTTCAATCTCAGACCCGATGTTTACTATCTGTAGGAACCTTGGAAAAGGAAGCTTGGCAAAATGTCAGTTTTCTTTAGCAAGGTCTTATTTTGCAAACTAAAAATGAAATAGCATTATTATCAGAGAGTAAAACATTTAGTATAGTCTCCAAATATAGTTGTTTCCTCCCTCCTGCTCCTACTGAGAGGTAAGTTAATTAAAAGCCAAGACTATATTTCTGTCTGTAGTGGTTGTTTGGGCTGCACCTCTTTGGCTCCCAGCAGATTGCTTGTGTGCACCCTCCCAAGGAGCTTTCTGGATTTGAGAATGGAACACACACACGCACGCACACACACACACACACACACACACACACACACACACACACACACACCAGTTAATATTTGACATGCCATGACCAGCTCAAAGACCAGGCACTCCTAAACCTTCCCCTTCTACCCCTGGCCCAATCAGGGGAGTGGTCATTGGCCACTTACACAAATTTTTACATGGCTGATTGGCTTTCTCTCCTGCAGCTCTTATGCCCAGTCCTTCTCCCGAGTCATAGCAATCTTCCCTTCTTCCCTCTTCTGTGTCACAACCCTCACAAACCTAAGGATCATGCTCCATCTCCCTGTGCTCAGACATTGGCCACTGGCATTTTTATTGATCAACGAAAAACCAATTAGGGACAAGGACTTTGGGCATTTGGACATGCAGATTCCCTATTAAATCAAAGCATTAGAAGCAACTGCCAACATCTGTCTACCTTGTACACTACCTTAGCTGCAGCAAAATCAACATGTACGTGTACATGTAAGTATGCACACAACATGCATGCAGGTCATGCTATCTCTTCATTCCTATTCTCTGTGAGGTAAGAATAGTCAGAAACCATTTCCTTTGGACTCCAGACTTCCTCTTCTCTTTCTGTTCTCTCACCCTTAGTGACTACCTCTCATGTGTCTGAGCCCCACCCTGTGAGCAGAACCATGGGCAGGTCAATGAGGAGCACGGGGCAGTCACAGGAAGATGTTCTGAGACTCATCCCAGGCACTGTGCTGGGACATCAATTGCACCTGCACTGGGAGAGCTCGCTAAGAGCCGTTTGATTATCCTGGAGAGGCCGGTGTTTTATCTCTTTTCTAGAAGTTAATGATCTCCACATGAGTGCTGCTTCCCAAGCCTCTTGCACCTTCCTTCACTTCTTAATCTTTTCCTGTGATTAGCAAGTTTGCCTTACAAATGAAAGTGACTGTGCCTTTGTGCAGTATGAGCTCATCACTTCTGCTGCAGCCTCTATTCGCTAATGGCCGTCATTGATTCCTGTCCCCTTATCTTGATGATTTCCTGTCCCCCTAGGCAGCAGCTTCTCTATCTTTGCACAATACAGATTCAATCACATCTCCTGGTTTCCACGAAGAATCTCTCTAATGTCAAAGTGGCAAGCGTTAGCATGAATGAGAAGGAAGGAAGGAAGGCAATCCTACTGGCATCCTACTTTGTAATTATATTAATGGAACTTAACATCTTGAGAGTGAACATACCTCACTAAAATCTCAAAGGCTTCTAGGATTTCCCCCTGTAGTTTTGCATGTAGTTCTGGTTCATCATTCAGTCTTGATTAACCTCTGGGTGCAAGGTGCCGTCACAATGCTTTTGTCATGTGTTTAAAGATACAGCCTAAGCTATACCACTTCCTTTCGAAGGTTCCTCTGTGAAGCCAACAAATTTATGCTGACATGAGATTTCCCCCTCATATAATGCAAAGTATTTATAAGTATATAAAAGATAGAACATTTGCATATGTCACATTATCCTTTTTTAGATGTTGTCCCTTTCTTCTTGAGTCCACTTCTCTATTCCCGAGGTATAGAGCAACCAGTGTGTGTGTGTGTGTGTGTGTGTGTGTGTGTGTGTGTGTGTGTTGCCTCTTTGACTGCATATAAGCATTTTTTCCTTTATTCTGTGTGGCCCTGCTGTCTGATGTTTAAATGTAATGTCATACACACACAGAGAGACAGACAGGCAGACAGACAGACAGACACACACAGAGACAGACAGACAGAGCAAGAGACAAAGAGTCAAACAGACAGACAGAGAGAGATAGAGAGAGACTTGATTAAAGCCCTATTATACTGAACAATGCTTGCCAAATACCACACATGTATCATTCATTAGCATTGAATCGAAAATTTTAGCTAAATGAATATATACTATTATTTTGAGAATTGCTAAAAAAATATCTTAACTACACGATGATCATCATGAGACACCTACTGGTTTAAAAGGTATTAAAATGAAACAAAATTAAGGATTTGGAGCATGGATGAATGAGGCTTCCAACCCTTAGTTTGATGAGTGGATTTGACAAATGGGAGTTGGGGGTGAGGTAGCCCAAGATTTCTTTTCTATTAAAGGTTAGATGAGGTTGTCTTAGTACCTAATCATGAAGAAGATAGGGTGGAAAAGACACAGCACTGAGCGGCTGGTAATTTGTCAGGGTAGGTCAGGCGACCATCCCGGATAGAGTTATCCATCAGAATCTCAGCACTCCAGGAGAATTTAGAGGGCACTCCATCTGACCTCCTATGACTTGCAGGGATCTTGTCTACAAAGTGCTAGAGAAATGAATGCCAAGAGCTTTTTAAAATGAGAACAGGACTTTGCTGTCTATCAGGATCTATCTTCCTCTAAGTAGAATAACAAGAGGAAATGGACCTGTCCCAGTGTTGTTTATTGTTGGCCCTGGCACTTAAGACATCAACATCTCTAAGCAAAGCAATCCCATAATTTAGAGAAAAGTGTCAAGGCTTTGCAGGCATGGCAAGATGTGCTCCAGGGTGTGGACAGAACCTGCATTCATAAGATTTATGGTAAAGACTTTTACCTGAGCACTGCATTTGCAGCAGATAAATCCCAGAAGACACTACTATTACTGATAATTGAATTACAAAGCCATTATCATGTGCCAAGCAGAGCAAGCATGGGCCTCCATGGTGACAGAATGAAACTTGTAGAATATTTATGCCTGTGCAGTTTCTGAATTGCCATTCTACAGAACACACTGATGGGCGTCATCCCTCCTATGAGCAAGTATGCTTCTGAGCAATTTTGCAGTCATGGAAAACAAGATACCTAGGAAAACACGAGAGGAATGCAGTTTGGACATTAGTACCCAGCCCTCTGAACATTTCTCATGTTCAATTCTTCCAAAGGTGCTCAAAATATCAATGCAGTGCGTGAAATTTGGGCTTTTAAAAGAAGACTAAAAAAAAGAACACTGCTATCAGTGCTGTTTGCTACTGAAATTAAGAATAACCTCATAATAAAAAGCATGTTACAGGGCTGGAGAAATATGTAGGGTGTAAAAATAAATACTGTTCTTGCGGAGAACCTGAGCTCAGTTTCCAGCACTCACAACTACCTGCAACTAGACCTTCAGGGGACCCGACATCCTCTTCTGGTTTCTGCTGAAACCTGTATACACTAGAAGACAACACACACACACACACACACACACACACACACAAACACACACACTTTTTGAAGAGGATATTACTGTAACTTTGCCACTTAAAAAATATACCATAGATTTATTTGTGTGATTCTGAAATCCCACAGCCATATCTATTTACTGTATTTGCAGAATGAAAAGCAAAATGGCTGAGATATGCCACATGGTAACACTGTGTTCCTAAGACAAGACACAGGTTATTTCCCAAGTTTTTCTATAATTCAGTATGTTCTTATAAGCTTTAGAGATAGTTTCTCCCACCACATTAATTCAGTTTTTAAGTAAATTTAGAGTTAAAAAAAAACAATAATGAAAGTAATAGGAAAGGGGCTGGAGAGATGGCTCAGTAGTAAGAAACAATTACTGCTCTTCCGGGGGAACCAAGTTTGGTTTCTAATACCCCCATGTCAGCTCAAAACCATCTACAACTTCAGTTTTAGGATATTCAGCGCCTCTTTTGACTTCTTTTGGTTCCTACACATATCATACATGCACATAAGCAAACATACAGGTAAACACACAAAATTAAGTAAATAAATATTTTAAAAGATTCTAGGAATTCCCATATATGCTTAAACCAGCTCTGACCAGTGTTACGTCATCTTATAGAGCTATAGCCCAATGTTCGTAGTTGTGATATTCACATTTTATCAACTAGACACCTTATTTTCATTTACCCTGGCTTTCTACAGGTATCTTTTCCTTATAATGCAGAATTTCATGTCACATTTGTCTAACATCTTATTTTACTTTCCTGAAGTTTTCAGTTTTTTCTATCTCTAATGGTCTGGATGTGTGTGTGTGTGTGTGTGTGTGTGTGTGTGTGTGTGTGTGTGTGTGTGTGTGTTGGGTGATGTAGCAAAAAGTATTTAATCTCACAAATAGGAAGTAAAAATCATCTCAAAAGGTGTCATTTCATTTAGCAAGTATCATCATATGATAGAATTTTTGAGAAGTTATTATATAAACTTGTTGAGGTATCATGAAATAGATACCATTGTATGTTATACCTGGAATATAATTTTTATAAAAAGAATATTATACATCAAAGGGTTTTTTTGAAAGTGCCTATTATTTTCTTGTGATTTTTTTTGTTTGTTTTACATCCTGACCTCAGTTTCTTCTCCCTGCTCTTATCCCAGTCCCCACCCCCAGCCTCCCTTCTTCCCCACCCCCATCTACTACTCCATTTCCCTTCAGAAAAGAGCAGGCTTCCTATGAACATCAACCAAACAGGGCATATCAAGTTGCAGTGAAATGCATTATTAAGCTCTTATTAAGGCTGGATAAAGCAACTCAGTATGAGGAAAAGGGTCTGATTAAGGCAAAAGGGTCAGAGCTAGCTCCTGTGTCTACTGCTAAGAGTCCAACAAGAAGACCAAGCTCTACAACTGTAACTGTAACCGAGGGACTAGAACAGTTCCATGCACGCTCCCTGGCTGTTGGTTCAGTCTTCATAAGCTGCTGTAAGCTCAGATTCGTTGATTCTGTAGGTTTTGTTTTGTTTTGTTTTGTGATGTACTCTCTGGTTTCTACAATTCTTTCTCCTCCCTTCTGCAGGATTCCTGATGCCTATTCTTTATGATCCAGTTCTGTCATTTTATACTTCCTATTGAATGGACAGAAAGACTAGAGATGTTAAACATGTACATGTAAAAGCAATCATCACAGCAGCATCTGTAATACAGAAACATGTGCTCTCCCCACAGCCCATGGTGGAACGATGAATTAAGGCTGATTACATGGTGTATCGCATAGTAGCTGTCAGAGTTTATCAAGTGCTCCTTTACACCATGTTATACTAATGATTTGGTACATTAGTTATGTAAGAAGGAAAGAAATGCCCACGGAAACATAGAGACACTACTACAGGATCGGCAATGATAGGCAAGATGCTCTCCCGGAGGGTTTGAATTCATACTCTATGACAGCACATGGCCTTCCCTCCATCGGTCATTCTCATGGCCTTCCCTCTGTCTGCACCTTCTGTTCGCCCATCTCTTCAACTCCCTGGCCCCCTTTCCCTTGATCTTCTCCTGTACTCTCTTTATTTCTATCACACCCTTAAGAATTCACAGCACTGATGAAAGATTGACTTAAAAACAAACCAAAAATCAAGTGATAAAATGGAGAGGTGTGTTTTTCACTTCCCATTATCACAGTGACCTCCACTGTCAATCATCAGCTAGAAACTCAGAAAGCAACTTAGCAGGGCCTTTACGAAGAAGATCACTGCCTTCACCTGTTGCCAAATCCCTCACACCTCGTGCTCAGAACTTAAGAAATTCTTTGTAAGCAAATAAAGTTCCAAGAATTTAAAGAGTGTAGGAACCTTTATCTCCAGGATGAAGATAAATCTAATTTCCTTCTGCTTCACCCAGTTTTATCCCTCCTACCTTTCAGACCTTATCAACCGGATTTCTCTTTTCTCCCATTTAAGGTAAATTTGGGCAGTAATTTCTTAGAGTATTTTGCAGAGGTTCCTATACCAGAAAATAAATCCACAGAATATGTTCATGTCTCAGTCGGCTAATAAGGTATGCAGGAAGAGCTACATGGATGGCGGAGCCACGTTTGCTGGAGGTTCAAATCTGTCGAACACATGCCAATATGTGTTTTGAATCCACATATTTGAAAGCAATTTGCTGTTGTTACTATTGTTACGGCTGCTGCAGCTGCTACTATTGCTGCTATTTGATACAGGGTCTTGCTATGTAGCCAAGGCTATCCTCCAATTCATGATCTTTTGACTGGTTACAAGCAAATGTGTCTGACTTCTCTGAAGTTCTGTACTGAAGATAGTGTCTGGGCTGGTTATAAACTCTGAACTCCACTGGATGCTTAGAACTGTATTGTCCTAATCCCTACATATATGATTCTAGGAGACAGTCAAAGCTTCCCTTATTTCATATTTTACATCCTTTAACCAAATGACGTATATACATTCCAAGATGGCACTGACTTTTCTGAGATTCGAGATGATAAAATAAAAAGTTTGTTTTGTTTTGTTTTTTTTTTTACATTTCTCTCTTCCCCAACAGCCTCTGTATATCTCTCCATCTGTCCATCTCTTACCAGGCCTAGGTTAGAAGTTCCAATCTACTCTATTTTTTTAAATCAAAGTGTTTTTTTAAGTATTTATCATTTATTTATTTATACACTCCAGATTTTATCCCCCTCCCAGTCCACTCCCTGACTGTTCTCATACCTCCTCTTCCCCCCCCTTCTTCACAAAGATGTCCCCATCCCACCCACCCAACCAGACCACTAAACTTCCTGGGGCCTCCAGTCTCTTACGGGTTAGGTGCATCTTCTCTGACTGAACCCAGACCCGGGAGTCCTGTGCTGTATATGTGTTAGAGGCCTCATCTCAGCTGGTGTATGCTGTCTGGTTGGTGATCCAGTGTCTGAGAGCTCTCAGGGCTACAGGTTAATTGAGACTGTTGGTCCTCCTACAGGGTTGCCTTCCTCCTCAGCTTCCTTCAGCTTTTCCCTAATTCAACCAGAGGGGTCAGCGGCTTCTGTTCCTTGGTTGAGATATGTGCACTCAACCAATGAACAGACACAGAGGTTCCAATCTTTAAGAAGAAGATGTTTGTTTTCTAGAGCCCTTGGCCTTCTTATCTGTAATATAAAGAATTTGAATCTGTTCATCTCTAACTTGCGTTCTATTTTCCAGAGACCTTCCCTGGGCATAGTGCCTCTATCCACAATCATATTATTGTGTGAAAATTATTAGATTGAAGTTTGTGTTTTCCACTATTAGGCAAGCACTTGACCCATTATTAACATTGTTCTTTTTACAGCTGATATATGAAGCCAGGAAAAGAGTAGAAAGTCTAGACTCTGCCCTGAGTATTTTGTTTATTCATAAGGCACATGGACTGCTTTCAGAACTGATGTTAACCTCTATGGTTTTCATCATTTCTCCCCCACTTGTATCATATATGGGATTTGAAGGCACACAGCATTCATTCCCATCTAAATTGTTGACAGATAATGTACAGGACACTGACAAGGACATGGCCTCGCTGCCCTAACTGACAGCAGTCTAGCATTTAATAGATAAACACCAGCCATGATTTGGTTCTATGACAAGATCTTCTGAGATACTTCAATCTCATAGTTTCTACATTTTACCTCCAATTCAACCTTCTAAAAATGTTCTTACCACCTGGAATACCTGTGTATATATAGTATATATTTGTATAATATATTTATATACACATATATATTTATGTATGATAAATATTTATACACACATATTATATTTATATATTTTTTCGTTTTCATCTTTGAAATCTCAAGAGGTACTGGGATTTTCTCCCATTTCTCTGTCTAAACCCTAATACTTAGAAATTCCCCAAACACATAGTAGGTCTTCATTAAATCAGTCCAATTCAGAGTTAGTCATGTGTTCATTGTGCAAAGTTGGATGGATCCCCAGTAATACTCAGCACACAGTAGTACATTCCACAGTAATCCACCTTCCTAAGCAGCCCAGAAGTAGACAGAGAGATTCAAGAGTATGTCACAAGAAGACACTGAAATATTTTACTACTTTTAAGTCACACATACATCAGTTGTAATTTGTGTGCGTTTTCTGCAGTCAGTATTTATAAGTACCTAGCACGTATCTGACTTACAACTGAAAAACTACCATGTATTGGTTCATGCTCATTTTTTCTCCTTGTCTTTATGTGTTCAAACAGAACATTATGTGGAGGTGACTGTTTCCAAACATCAGAGTTAGCGTCTCTCGTGGGAGGTGATTTCTACAGGTTAGGTTATTTCCAGCAGAAAAATGCCCAGGAGTCAAGGCTTGAAGTTTCTCCCTGTGCTGCTCTCTTATCTGAAGTTCTTGATCCTTACACAGAAACTAGAGAAAGGAGAGGGCAAAGGTCATCTTCTTCTTGTTCCTTAGTTAACAAGGCCTTTCTTGCCCTTGCTGGGCCGTTAACTTCCCCTCTCACTCTGAGCATAACATCAGCACAGACACTGTCCTTCCGATGGGTCACCTAATGTTTTTCCACCACAGTTTGTTCACATATTTAGCCTTCTGTCCTAGCCCTGGTGGTAAGATGGCCATCATTTATGTCTGAGGTGGGACAAAGGTCTGGTCTCTCTTCTACTCCAAGCAACCCTTCACTCTCTCTACATTTGTTATTAACCCATTAAACTTAGTCAACACACAGATTTCACTTTCTATACTGAAAAAGGTTTCATTTTTATTCATACTAATGTTGATTAATAATAATTAAAAGATTATTGCATAGATAAATATCCCTTATCTATACTGGATGACGACTTATAAAGGTGAGGCTCTATTTGTCACCCCAACCTCAGAACTTTCACAGAGATATTGGCCATCATTTTCCTGCTGCTTCCCAGTGAGTTTTTTTCTCTATCAATGGACACTTTTACTTTGGTGTATTAATAGACAATAGCTCAGTAAATTGGAGATTTTCATGTAATAGACTGTAATAAAATACTTAGAGATTTACCTCATTAGTTTCATGAGCTGATAAGGAACTGTCGCCTAGATTTATTATTAGGAAATTTATTAAGTGGCTAAAAGTATGATAGCACGAAAGTTTAAAAATGATAAAAGAGAATTTTAATAAAACCTCACAAGCTCCTCTTTAACTGTACCCCATGATTATTTTAAATTTATATCTCCGAATCTCACTGGCCTGATACCTCCTGTTAGGGAATCAAATGGTTTTTTTCTCCTAAAATTTATTTTCTGTATCTCCTTGCCATATGACTTTTATTTGGGAACCAGGTGCACTGACCTGGGCATGCTCTATGGTCTGTAGATTCTCCTCTTCCTCTTTGTCCCACACACATTTAGAAAACAGAGACAAGGAAGAGTAGGAGGGTGGGGGATAAGAGTAGACTACAAAAAGTAAATAATGATATAAGAAGCAAATTTACTTGGTAACAAATAAGCAATATGAAAAACAGTGAGGATAAATACGTTCCGGAGATGTTTGTCCAAGTCGGCACATACCTACTCAAGTGGGTTCCCTAGGGTACACACTAAACTTTTACCCACTAGTTGACCCAGAAATAGGTACATTACCTTGGGAGTTTGTCAAGCAAGTAGAGAAAGTAAATATTTAGTGACAATAAATAATAAATACATTTCTAATGTTAAGACAAAAGACAACTCATACTAATGAGATGGGGGTGCTTATTTTTGCAGCTAAGACTTCAGTCTTCAGTGAGTATGTAATACTGCAGGACATAGAGCACCATTAGTGTTTCCCAGAATTGATCCATATTTTGATTTCATAATCACCCATGCTGAAAACTAGATGCCACATAGATTTGTAACACAAAACAACACAAGTATATTTATGATCATTTGAAAAATGGTTATGCATTTCGTCTTAATACCAAGCCAAAATTCATTTAATGTTTTTGCTGTTCTTGCTGTTGGTCTGTGTGAATTTTGTGTCAGCAACTCAAACAGAAGGGTTTTTTTTTAAATCAGTAATTTGAATATAATTCAATCCAAAGATACACTAACATAATACTTACATGTTGAGGAGTGGTGAGACACTGTTGAAAGACTTTGTTTCCTGTAATCGGACCAGCATGTTTCTGGCAGAGCAGAAAGCATTCAGTTAAGACAATGAGATTATAACAGAGGGTAATCTGGAACTAAGTGGAGGTGCTGTGTGGACCATTCATTGGCATTGTGTGGAATAATGGCGTACACAGTACAAAGTGTACATCTTATGCCACCAGAAAGCCAGCAGTGAGGTTGGGGGGGGGGCCCTCATTTGTGAGTACTTTATAGACCTGAGATCCACCTCACATTTAGTTTTGAATCAATGTTTGCTCATTGTACGTTCAGGAAACTTTCCCTGTTGCCATTTTGTGCCTTCCTCCTTCAGTTATGAAATATCACACAAGGGCAAGAACCATGACAAGGGCCAGGCACTTGAACCATGATATCACTTCTTTCTATTGTTATGATTGCAATAAAAATTTTACTCCTGCCAAGCAGATGCTTGTGTGCCAAACATCTCACCCTTCTCGTTATCATTCTGACCCATATGAATTCCTTCATTTGGCATTAAAATCTCATTTGTCACTGTTTTCCTACACATAGGCCTCTCTCTTTCTCTTTCTCATGCAGACATATATCACATATGTACACACACACATGTGCACACATGCACATATACCACATGTACACTCACACAGACATATACAGATGTGCATATACCACATACACATTCACACAATACACACACACACACACACACACACACACACACACACAATTTATGAAAATGACCTCTGTAAATGGCTTCTGGCTTGAGGAATAAAGATGGCATGATGAAGACTTTCAACAACACAGGCTTATGGTGGGAGCCCATACTGATTTTTCAGTAGGTCATTATCCACAGAAAAATAATACTCATTTTTATATGTGTTGTCTACTTACTGGCCTCTTTATTTGTTCAAAGGAGGTAGTTTTGTTGCTGGGAAACAGTGTGGTGGGGTAAAATCTAGACTAAAGGAAACAAGAAGAAAGCGTGTCTCTTAGGCTAAGAGAGAGAGGTTAAAATGGCATCCAGGCCACCTCTCTTTCACACTGTTTTTTTCTGGTTGTACAGCCTATGAGATCTTGAGTTAAACTGCCTTGTTCAAGAGTAAAAGTTGTGGCCATAGCCTGAGATTTCCCAATGATGGCTGCTTTAGAAACTGTCATGTCAGGGGAAGAGCCAACCCTTGCCACACACAAGGGAATGAAGGATTCCAGCCCCTTATATCTGCCAGGCACGCTGCTCCTCTGCAGACAGGAGTGCTTGCTTCCAAGGCAGCATTTATGGAGAATGCTTATGGGTACACGAGCCCTCTATCAAAATAAGGAAAAGGAAAAAAAAAGGTCTCCTTTCCACATGGCCTCTGTCCCTCTTTAGATCTCCATTCCCTGGATGGTGTTTCTGCACTTCTAAATCTGAATAAGTAGGTGCTATCCACTCACAGTATTTATTTTTTAATACCGGCTGTGTGGTTACCTACTTCAGGCCATTTTGTGGCTCTGCACCATTTATTGAGCACTATATTAAAGTGGTATCACCCCGGACAAAATGCCAGGAGAATGATAAACTAGTGACATTTCTGAGTTTCTCAGTAGAAAATGTCTACAAAGACCGCATCGGGCTGACTGTATTTCACAGGGCTGACACCGCACTGCTCAGCGTCCATGGTGCACCGCATCAGGCTGCATTTCGTTTTCTCCACATGCTTGTCTCTCCGGATCCTTAGGGCTTTACCCTGAAATAGGTGTCAGTGAGAACACCAACTTGAGATACCAGATACATTGAGGTGCTGGGCTGCAGCAGGCTGTTTCCTGCTTTTATCAGTCAAGCACATAGAGCATGGCCAGTAAATTTACACTTCCGTTTTCCTCAAGGTCCACACATGGGCAGATGGCATAGTTCTATTTGATTATGTATTGTATTTACTCCGTTTTCTCCCTCAGTGCTGAGGATTGAACTCAGAGCAAAATGCAGGCTAGGCAAGTGTTGTACCATTCAGTCACAGCTTGAGCTATACTTCCTTAATGTCATTTCATGTCACCTTATGACACAGAGTCATGTACAAAGCCTTCCATAGCATAATGGTGCTTGATGGTACGGTTTGACAGTATTCCCCATTATTTTTATTGTTCTTCTTTGAAAACCCCAACTCTCTTGATGTACTAATATGACCATGTGGAGAACTCTCCTTTTGATCTCAGGCTA